>NC_058410.1:91296202-91297007 GCF_002201575.2 Neomonachus schauinslandi | reverse complement strand
TAAACATATATTGCATTATTTGTTTCAGAGGTACAGATCTGAGATTCAACAGTCTTGCACAATTCACAGCGCTTACCAGAGCACATACCCTCCCCAGTGTCTATCACCCAGTCACCCCATCCTTCCCACCCCACCCCCCACTCCAGCAACCCTCAGTTTGTTTCCTGAGATTAAGAATTCCTCATATCAGTGAGATCATATGATACATGTCTTTCTCTGTTTGACTTATTTCACTCAACATAATACCCTCCAGTTCCATCCACGTCGTTGCAAATGGCAAGATCTCATTCCTTTTGATGGCTGCATAATATTCCATTGTATATATATACCACATCTTCTTTATCCATTCATCTGTTGATGGACATCTTGGCTCTTTCCACAGTTTGGCTATTGTGGACATTGCTGCTATAAACATCAGGGTGCACGTACCCCTTCGGATCCCTACTTTTGTATCTTTGGGGTAAATACCCAGTAGTGCAATTGCTGGATCATATGGTAGCTCTATTTTCAACTTTTTGAGGAACCTCCATACAGTTTTCCAGAGTGGCTGCACCAGCTTGCATTCCCACCAACAGTGTAGGAGGGTTCCCCTTTCTCCGTATCCCCGCCAACATCTGTCATTTCCTGACTTGTTAATTTTAGCCATTCTGACTGGTGTGAGGTGGTATCTCATTGAGGTTTGGATTTGGATTTCCCTGATGCCGAGCGATTTTGAGCACTTTTTCATGTCTCTGTTGGCCATTTGGATGTCTTCTTTAGAAAAATGTCTGTTCATGTCTTCTGCCCATTTCTTGATTGGATTCTT
>NC_058410.1:90850963-90921677 GCF_002201575.2 Neomonachus schauinslandi | reverse complement strand
ATATATATATATATATATATATATATATATATATATATATATATATATGATGTTTCTCTGAAGAAGCCTGGATGATACACACTACAACGGCAGAACCGAGTAGTTGTGATAGAGACTGTATGGCCCACAAAATAAAAATTTACTTTCTGGCCCTTTACAGAAAAGTTTGTGGACCCCTGTGCTAGATATATATTATACTTAAGTCATTTTCCTTCATTCAACCACACGATTTCATCCTCTACTAATATACTGATGCGTATGTACCACAAAATGAGTGGGAAATTAGCAGTAGAATCAGGGAGATATACTCTATCCTGGTAAATCTCACGGGCTCGAGGGGATATCGATCATTACAGTGTCAGTGCTCAGGAGGTGGCAAGCAGGCTGTGCTGGGTGAACACACCAGGGAGGCATCCACTACAAACAAGCCCTGCACAGTAAGGTTGTATGAAACTAAAACCAGCCACCGGTAAAACACTCTGACATGAACTGCGCATGTTACCTTGCCTTATCTACTTTGCATATGCACATGCTAGGCACTTTTTTTTAAGCTTCAGAAAGTAAATTTAGATATTATCTAACAGGTCACAAGTCAGATGCCTTCAATGGCGGGCAGGTAATAAAATAAATGAGCACAGTATGGGATGAGGGAGACTTGCGAAGCCTGAGAACGTATAGTCTCCACATAATGATATTTAAAAATCTAAAAGATCCAAGGACACGGGGCAAGCCTAACAAAACGCATCTTTGGACTTCATGTGCTGCCAGTTTGAAGCCTCTGGGATAGAACCTACCTCTTCTCATTTCATAAATGGCCATCAAACCCAAGATCTTAAGAGACTTCACTAAAACCCCTCGTATTTATTCACCAGCAGAGACCAGACTGGAATCCAGGTCTTCTGGCTCCCACTGGCAATTTCCTCATTTTCTGTGGAGAGACCCCCAAGGATGTGTTCAGAAAGGATTAAGAGAGAAGGGAACAGAAGTCAAAAGCAGGCTGGAGAAGAATCTTGCCCTTAAGAAAGAGTTTGTGTCCAAGAAATACATGAATTATACATTTATATATTTACATAGCACCCATGATGCTACCATGTAGAAGTGTGCCAGGTGCCATGTTTGAAGAAAGGGAGGGAAAACAATATCTTGTTGTTTTATTTTGCATTTCCCTAATTAATAATAAATGTACTTTCATACATTTACTAGCCATTTATTTCTACTCCTGAGAACTGACTGCATGTTTTGTCTACTTTTCCATAGGTTGCCTGGCTTTTTTCTTATTGATATATAAACATTAAAAATATTCTGCATAGTAACCCATGTATCTTTTTCATGTATCTTTTTCCATTTCTGGTTTGTCTTTCCACTTTCTTCATAGTGTCTTTTGATGAATATAAGTTCTTTATTTTTTTCACATTTATCTTTTATTTTAAAGCGTCTTTTATGTCTTGAAGAAATCCTCCCCCACTGACAGATCATAGAAAAACTTTCTTAAATACCGTTAAAGTTGTTTTTCCCCCACCTCTTTTTTATTTTTTAAAGATTCATTTACTTGAGGGGGAGAAAGAGAGCACGTGTGTGCATGTGAGCGGGTTGGCGGGGGAGAGGGATAGGGAGAGAGAGAGAATCTCTAGCAGATGCGGGGCTCGATCTCACCACCCTGAGATCATGACCTGAGCCAAAATCAAGGGTCGAACCTTTAACTGACTGAACCACAGAGACACCCCTGCCCCCACCTCTTATATTTGTCTCTAATTCATTTGGAATTAATTTTTGTATATAGCAATGACAGAGAGGTAGAAGTTTACTTTTTTCCATATGAATAACTTACTGTCCTTGCACAACCTGTTGAGCAGTTCATGTTTTCCCCATCGATCTTTAGCGACAATTATGCACTAAATCATGTTTCTCTGTAGGTGTGGGTTTATTTGCAGTCCATGTGGTCTGTTCTATCTGTCCCTTTTTTCAATCAATGTGTCAATGCCATATTGTCTTAATTACTATAGATTCACAATTCTTCTTTTCTGGGAAAGGAAACCTCACTGTGTTTTACTTCTATAAATGTGTTTTGGTATTTTCAAAGAAATTTTCTCTTTTGTATAAATTTTTAAATCAAGATGTCAAGTTTTACAAAATAAAATTGAAATAATTTTTATTGGAATTAAATTAAAGGTACACATCGATTGGGGCAGAGCTGACATGTTTACAAAACAGAATTCCATTCATGAATATGGATATATCTCCGTTTATTTAATTATGTGCCTTATATAAACTAGTTATTGTTATTTCATAATAAACCTTGGTACTGGTAGAGTCCTCCCACCCAGCACACATACTTTACTTTTTATCTTCAAAAGGTCTTGTCAATTTTTATCTTTATTATTACCTTTTAATTTATCTAAGTTTGCTCTGCTATATATTTTTCTTAAGTAAAATGCTTGGCTCATTAATTTTAAGGACTTCATCCTTACTAATACAAGCATTTTAAGGCTGTAAGTTTTCCTATAGTTACTGCTTTACTTGCATCAAACAAGTTTCTGTATGTAGAAATTTTCTTGAATTATACTTTTTAACTTCTATTGTGTTTTCTTCTTTTATTTGTTACTAGAACTGTAATAACTGTTCCAAAATAGTTTATGATAGTTACTTTTTGGTTACTGATTTTTAATGTAATTACATTTTACTTAGTGAATATGAACTGTATCATATCAGGGTTTTTTTTTGTCCAATATAAGGTTGTTTTTTTAAAAATATTCCTTGTGGGCGCCTGGGTGGCTCAGTTGGTTAAGCGGCTGCTTTTGGCTCAGGTCATGATCCTGGAGTCCCTGGATTGAGTCCCGCATCGGGCTCCCTGCTCGGCAGGGAGCCTGCTTCTCCCTCTGACCCTCCCCCCTCTCATGTGCTCTCTCTCTCTCATTCTCTCTGTCTCAAATAAATAAATAAAATCTTTAAAAAAAATATTCCTTGTGATTAGATGTTATGTGTATTCTACAGTGGTTTAGGTCAGTGTTTATGTATTTCCAATGTATCTGAACTGTTAATTTAATATTCTAGTTTTCTGCATCTTGTTTTTTCTCTGCTTACTCTATGAAATAGAGGGAAAGGTAAGTTAAACTGTCATAGTATAATTGTATTTATCTGATGATAGAGACCAGAGTCTCTGTCAGAGTTTGAAAATCATACCCTGAATTACTTTCTATTTGTGATTTTCAGCTTGCATGACTAATTCATCAGAACAACACAAAGACCTTAAAACATTTTAGCTCTCATCATTTTAAAAAAATATTCTATTTTGATATATTTCAACTCTACCTTTTCATTTTCTTTACCTCCACAAGAATTTTTTGTTAAGTCTATAAAGTCAATATTTGCTTAGATTGACTCACATATTTACTGTTTTCTTTAAGCACCATTCTTTCTTGCACATAAGATTATCCACTTGAAATCTCTTTTTTAACTGTCTAGAGTATAACCTATAAATTTTCCTTTAGTAAAGATCTATTGGTGGCAAATCATTTTATTTTTTTCTGTTTCATATTATTTTATTCTCAAATTTAGCACTCATTTAAAAATATAATGCAATACACTGACCTCCATTGCTTGTTTTGAGAATTAAAATATCTTCTAATTTTTGTTCACTGGAAAGTAATTTTGATTTCATCCTCTTTTGTTGAACTTAAGATTGGGTATTTGTCTGTGGCGTTCTGTGATTTCACTATTGTAAGCCTACACAGTGCCATAACGTGTCTGTATTTGTGTGTATGTGTATGTCTGTATAAATACATTAGTAAAAACACCTCTGGTTATTTTTCAATTTTAATTGTTAACTTAAATAATCTCTTGGTTCTTACTCATTTTTTCAGTCCATTTTTTTTTTCTTCCTTTTAAACATAAAAACCCACACTTACTTTATGTAATTCCAATATCTTAAGTCATAAAGATATGATTATATCCTTTGTGATTTCTACTTGCCTTCACTAGTGGTGGTGTTTCTTTGCAAGTTTTAAGGGTTTGCTGTTGTTGCTATTCTTTATGAGAAGCATTTTCTTTTCTTTTTTTTTTTTTTAAGATTTTATTTATTTATTTGAGACAGAGAGAATGAGAGACAGAGAGCATGAGAGGGAGGAGGGTCAGAGGGAGAAGCAGACTCCCCGCCGAGCAGGGACCCCGATGCGGGACTCGATCCCGGGACTCCAGGATCATGACCTGAGCTGAAGGCAGTCGCTTAACCAACCGAGCCACCCAGGCGCCCTATGAGAAGCATTTTCAAAGGTAATATACATTTATTTTCACTAGGGACTCAGGGCATTACCAACCTGCAGAGATTTAATAAAAATCCTTGGCTTGAGATTTTTTCAGACCATCTAGATAGTGTGAATTTAGGCTAAAAACCTATAAAGACTAGCAGATGGTAATGAATTTTGATGAAATATTTTGTTTTCTCATCCATCCTGTGCTAAATTTTGAGAGAGGCAATTTTCCTTGTTATCTTGTGTGAGAGTGCGTGTGCATGTGCATGTGCATGTGTGTGTATGCTGGGATTTCTAGTTCATTCAGGGTGTAGCTTTGGGATTCCAGGTTTATCTGTAGATGAGGAAATCTATTTGACTCTCCACTGGAGATATATCCTGAGCTTTGTCTTCTGTCTCCATGCTTACTTCCTGCCAATCTGAGAAACTCAGGTTCACTGATTGAGCAAATTTTAGCAAGATGAAAGGCATTTTAGTGCTCTGCTTATCTCTTTTGATTCTCAAATTCACTTAGCTTTAGTTTCTATGTATTTCTTTCTTATTCATCAAAATATTAAGAAATGTTTTCTATTGTTTTATCCATTGTCGTAGTTTTCTGTGAGAGAGTAAGTCACTTTAAAGTATCTAGCTTATCATATTGTTAGAAATCAATTTCCTTGAATTTCTAAAGATTTATGTGTATATAGCTAGCTATTATTTATTTTTTAGTGCCTAGAGGTTTATGATGGTCACATTAAAAAAATACATCACATCTCTTATCATGACACAGAAACACTAATATTTAACCTAGTTAGAGGTTTTAACTTTAAATCCCATCTTGTCTAGTATTGATTTTATCTTTCTAGCTTCCAATTTTCCATGTCAGCCAAGTATTTCTTTGCCCCTGCCTTTATTTTTAACTTTTACTTCTTATAAATATTTTAAAAAGTCTTATGACTGGCTGGGCATTGACTCCTAATGAGAGAAGTCAGTTCAACACACTTACCTTAATGACTTAAATTTTAAAATTTTATTTCTTCTTTTGTGTTCCATCATTTATTTTATACTATTTCTTTTACTACTTTTCTCACTATTTTTGCTGATCTTATTAAGTTGTTACTCATTTATATCTTTCTCATGCTGATTTGTAAATTGTATTTTAATTTTCCATTTCATTTTTTTTCATTTTCCTTGAGCTTTTAATCAGGCATGTATTTCTATATTGCTATCTGAAAACTCTTCCTACCAAAAAATGCATCTTCTCCCATAAAAATATTGCATTCAAACCCTGACAATCACAAATCTGTAAGATGAGACTTTTAAAATACTTTTAGTCCTCTCCTTACTTCCTTTTCTCCCATTCCTGGGTTTTATTAAAATTTTATTTTTAGTTCCCTACTCTAACTCTGTGGCCATATACCAGCAAGCAGATTATTACCGCCTGAAGACCAACCCACTTCCTCTCCTTGGTGTTGCTACCTTTTCTGAGTCTTGAGAACTGCTTATAAGTTGAGCATCCTTGTAGCCTCTGAAGTCAGGGAAACAGGTACACTAACCCAGTGCCACCGCAGTCTCTCCCCATGGGAGTGAACAGTTCCTTGTTGGTCCATACATTTCTGTGCTCAGAGCCTTTGACTCAGGGCTCTCAATGCTGGTATCCAGCATCCACCATCCTGATTCTTTTTTTTTTTTTTTAGATTTATTTATTTATTTGACAGAGAGACAGAGAGATAGAGCACAAGCAGGGGGTGTGGCAGGCAGAGGGAGAGGGAGAAGCAGGCTCCCCGCAGAGCAGGGGGAGCCCAGTGTGGATCATGACCTAAGCCGAAGGCAGTCGCTTAACCAACTGAGCCACCCAGGCGCCCCCTGATTCTCACTGTTAGAACCTTCACAGTACTCAAGGTATTGCTTGAAGCCCACTTTCTTTTTTTTTTTTTTTTTAAAGATTTTATTTATTTATTTGAGACAGAGAGAATGAGATACAGAGAGCATGAGAGGGAGGAGGGTCAGAGGGAGAAGCAGACTCCCTGCCGAGCAGGGAGCCCGATACGGGACTCGATCCCGGGACTCCAGGATCATGACCTGAGCCGAAGGCAGTCGCTCAACCAACTGAGCCACCCAGGCGCCCTGAAGCCCACTTTCTATCAGCTGCAGGAAAGGCAGATTTAAAGGTGGAGAGACCGGGTGCCTGGGTGTCAGTTGGCTAAGCATCTGCCTTCAGCTCAGGTCATGATCCCAGAGTCCTGGGATCGAGTTCCATGTCAGGCTCCCTGCTCAGCCAGGAGCCTGCTTCCCCCTCTAACCTCCCCCCTCTCATGCTCTCTCTCTCTGTAATAAATAAATAAAAAATAAATAAAGGTGGAGAGGTAACAGGTCTCCTTCAGAAATCTATCCTGTACCTTCTACCTCAAGAGACACATTTAAAACAAAAAGCTGTGGTAGTATCACAGTAATCATTTTATTAAATCAAAAAAAAAGGGTTAAACCAATTAGATACATATGGCTATCAGTAAGAAACCAAATATGGCAAAAAAGAATGGAAAATACTGCTTTAACAGGCTTATTTCTTTCTGAAATATAGTTGTGATCAATTTGAACAGCTGGACTTTATTTTTTTTTAAAGATTCTATTTATTTATTTGAGAGAGAGAGCATAAGAGAGAGGATGAGTGTGGGGGGTGGCGGAGGGGCAGAGGGAGAGGGAGAAGCAGACTCTCTGCTGAGCAGGGAGCCCGATATGGGGCTCGATGCCAGGACCCTGGGATCATGACCTGA
Source organism: Neomonachus schauinslandi (assembly GCF_002201575.2). NCBI lineage: Eukaryota > Metazoa > Chordata > Mammalia > Carnivora > Phocidae > Neomonachus > Neomonachus schauinslandi. Next base: position 90,914,677 of record NC_058410.1, on the reverse strand, counting down.
GCTGAAGGCAGATGCTTAACCAACAGCCACCCAGGTGCCCCCGAACAGCTGGACTTTAAAATTCTGGGTCAGAATTTACAGTAAAATTCTCTAACTCCCACCTACTCAGCAGAACTGCTGTTATCACCTACAACATTTATTATGTGCCCCCAAATCTGAGTGTAATGAAAGTTCAACTATGTTAAGAAGAAGGCACCAGCTTACCTACCTTACAAACCATTCAAGACTTCCCCCAAAACCATTCTAATAGGAAAAAAAAAATCACAATAAATTGAGGTTTGTTTGTTTAAAATCAGTACATCTGATGTTAATTAAATTTATTCCATGTCTAGGTTTTACTTTTTATATCACTTTGTGATCCCTTGATCTTTATGTATATTTTACAGAGCATAAAAGAAAATTCACTCTTGAATGACTATAGAGGTTATAATCGTAATATTTTATATTATAGCATGTTTATGTCCATAGATTTTATATCATGTTTATGTCCCCAGTTTATTTAGTGGAGGGTTATATTCAAGATTTCCAATTCTCAATTGTCAAATTGTTACTGTAAGGAAAAAAATCAATAAACTTTTAATACATCAAAATATCCTTACAATTTAAGAAAAGAAGAGCTAACTCTGTTTTCTATTTTTACTAAGTCACTTCTACCTTGATATTACTAATTTATTCAAATAAACACAAAAGGTGTAATGCAGGGTTACTGAGAATACCAGAAAGAATGAAATAGAGGAAAAAAGAAGAAATATTTAAAGTAGTAATGGTGAGAAAGTTCTAAAAGTGATGATAGAATTTGAACCACATATCCAAGAATCTCAAAGAACACCAAGCAGGGTAAATATAAAAATTCGTACCTAAATATATCATATTCAAACTGCAGAAAACCAAAGACAAAGAAAATTTTGAAAGAAGTTGGGAGGAATAGGAGGAATCAAAGCCTTACCTACAGAGAAACAAGGATAAGAACTATATTGGATTTCTCTTCAGAAACCATACAAACAAGAAGAGAGTGGAGTGAACTACTTAAAGTGTTGGGGGGAAAAAAGCAACACATTCAACTACGGTTCTGTATACGCAAAATTATCTCCTTCAAAAGTAAATGGGAAAAAAAAGATTTTTTCGGGCAAAAAAAATTGAGGAAATGTGTCATTAGTAGTCCTGCCTTGAGAAAAATGTTGAAAGAAGTTCTTCAGAGAAGGAGAATATAGGTCAGAAACATTTACATAAAGAAAGTAGAGAAGGTATAAATAAAGGCAAAATAAAATATTTTACTTTTTTTTTAACTTTTTATTCTTCTTCAATCTAGTAGATAACTGCTCAATACAATAATAGCAAAACAATGTATTCTGTGATTATACCTTGTGGCTAAGTGAAATAAGTGATAGCAATGTTCTAAGAGGTGGTAGAGAGAAATTGGGCATGCTCTAAGATAGCTGCACTACCTGTGAATTAGTTTAGTATTATTTGAAAGTGGAGGGGAAATTCCCCAGCTTGATAAAAAGCATCTACAAAAATCTATAGTTAATATCATACTTAATTATGAGAAATTAGATGCTTTCTTCCTAAGATTAGAAGCAAGCCAAGGATATCCCATCTCACCATTCCCATTCAACATCATACTGGAAATCCTATCTCGAGCAATAAGACAAGACAAAAAAATGGAAAGTATCCAGATTGTGGTGGAAAAAATTAAAGTGTTGTTGTTTGCAAATGACATTGCAGGTATTTCTCTAGAAAACCGTAAAGAATGACCAACAACAACAAAAACTCCTGGAACAAAAAGTGATTATAGATTAGTATAGATTGGTAAACAAAAGTCAAGTACTTTCCTAGATATACCAGTAATTAACAACTGGAATTTGAAATAAAAAAATCATTTAGGGGCGCCTAGGTGGCTCAGTCCCTAAGTGTCTGCCTTCAGCTCAGGTCATGATCCCAGGGTCCTGGGATCGAGCTCTGCATCAGGCTCCCTGCTCCGTGGGAAGCCTACTTCTTCCTCTCCCACTCCCCCTGCTTGTGTTCCCTCTCTCACTGTGTCTCTCTCTGTCAAATAAAAAAATAAAAACTTAAAAAAAAAAACATTTATTTTAGCACCAAAAAAGGAGGGGAAAATACTTATGTATAAATCTAACAAAATATGTACTAGATCCATAAGAGGAAAACTGTAAAACCCTGATGGAAGAAATCAAAGATTTAAGTAAATGGGGAGATATTCCATGTTTCTAGATTGGTAGATTCAATTAAGATGTAAGTTCTTCTCAACTTAAATTATAGATCTAATACAATTCCAATCAAAACACCATGAGTTATTTTGTGGATATCAACAAACTGACTCTAAAGTTTATCTGGAAAGGCAAAAGACCTAGAATAGCCAATACAATACTAAAAAAGAACAAAGATGGAGGATGAACATTAAGACTTACTATAAATAAGTAATGCAGTGTGTTCTTAGTAAAAGAATAGACAAATTGATCAATGGAACATAATAGAGTCAGAAATACACCTGCACAAATTTAATCACTTGATTTTTGACAAAAATGAGAAGACAACTGATAGAGAAAGATATTTTTCTCAACCTCAACCAATACTTTTGGAACAATTTTATATGTACATGCAGCAAACTGAATCTTGACATAAAATACCATGGACTGAACTGTTTCCTCCCCAAATCCATATGTTGAAGCTCTACCACCAATGTGATTGTATTGGGAGATAGAGCCTGCCTTTAGTAAGCCATTATGGTTAAATCAGGTCATAAGAGTAGAGTCTTAATCTGATAGGACCGTGGCCTTATAAGAAGAAATCACTCTCTGCCATGTGAGGACATAGCGAGAAGACACCTATCTACAATCCAGGAAGAGAGTCTCACCAGTAACTGAATCCTGACAGACCTTTGATCTTGGACTTTTCAACCTTCAAAATTAAGAAAATAAATTCCTGCTGTTTAGGGCATCCAGTCCATGGTGTTTTGTTATGGCAAGCCCTAGTGGACAGACCTATGCCTTACATGAAAATTAACTCAAGGAGCACCTGGGTGGCTCAGTCGTTAAGTATCTGCCTTCAGCTCAGGTCATGATCCTGGGGTCCTGGGATCGAACCCCGCATTGGGCTCCCTGTTCCGTGAGAAGCCTGTTTCTCCCTCTCCCACTCTCCCTGCTTGTGTTCCCTCTCTTGCTGTGTCTCTGTCAAATAAATAAATTAAATTAAAAAAAAATAACTCAAAATGGCTCAAAGACCTAAATGTAAAACACAAAGCTTTAAAACTTCTAGAAGATAATATAGGAAATTGAAGTGAACTTGGGTTTGGTGATGAGTTTTAAGATATAACACCAAAACTATAATCCATGAAATAAAAGATAGGCAAATTTGACTTCATTAAAATTAAAAGCTTCTGCTCTGTAAAAGATATTTTTTTTTAAAAGATTTTATTTATTTATTTGTCAGAGAGAGAGAGAGAGAACAAGCAGGGGAAGCGGCAGGCAGAGGGAGAAGCAGGCTTCCCAGTGAGCAAGGAGCCTGATGTAGGACTCCATCCCAGGACCCTGAGATCATGACCTGAGCCAAAGGCAGACACTTAACTGAGCCACCCAGGTGTCCCGTCTGTATAAGATACTATTAAGAGAATGAAAAGAAAAGCTGCAGATTAGGGGGAAATACTTGGAAAACACGTATTTGATATAGGACTTGTAGCCAAAATAAAGTACTCTCAAAAGTCAACAATAAGAGAACAACCCAATTACAAAATGGGTAAAATATCTGAACAGACCTCACCAAAGAATATATACAATGATAAATAAGCATTTGAAAAGATGCTCACATATATGTCATTAAGGAATTGTAAATTAAAACAACAATGAAATACCACACGTGCCTATTAGAATGGCTAAAATAAAAAAAATCTCATAATTTCAAATGTTGGTATGGATGTGGAACTTTCATTCATTGCTGGTGGGAATAAAAAGTGGCACTGACACTTTGGAAGATCGTTTGATAGTTTCTTATAAAGTTAAACATAGTCTTATCATATGATTTAGCAATTGTGCTCCCAGGTATCTCCCCACAGGAGTTAAAAACTTGCATCCACAGAAACCTGTATATGAATGTTTATTGCAGGTGTTTCCTTAACTGCCCAAACTAGAAACAATCAAAATGCCTCTCAATAGGTGAATGGGTAAACAAACTATTTACACACAATGGAAAATTGTTCACTCAGGAGAAAATAAGCTATCAAGCAACAAAAAGACAAGGAAGAAACTTAAATGCATATTAGTAACTGACAGAATTCAGTCTGAAAAAGCTATGGGCTTCCAACCATGTGACAGTATAGAAAAGAAAAAACTATAAAGACAGTAAAACAAACAAAAAACAGGAGATGCTCTGCTCTGTAAAAGATATATTCTGGAGATGGTTCATGGAGATGGAAGAAGATATGAATAGTTAGAGCACAGGAGATTTTTAGGGTGGTAAAATTATTCCACATGATCGCTAATGGTGAATACATGACATAATACATTTGCCAAAACCCAAAGAACTGTACAACCTAGAATGAATGTTAATGAAAACTATCTACTTTAGTTAACAACAATATGTCAATATTGGTTCATCAATTGTAATAAATGTACTATGCTAGTACAACATGTTAATAAGAGGGGAAACTCTTATGGGAGTTAGGAGGCTTATGGAAACTGTACAAACTGCTTAATAAAAGTTTAAAAAATTGGAAAAAAGTTAAAAAAATGCAAGTATTATATACTAGCTTATGATAACTAAAGGAAAGGAATACCAAAATGGAAGAATGGGGCAGTGTGCCATTCTGTCTCATCTCTCCCTGAGATATGTTAAAGATGGGCATCACATTTAAAATCCATTATGGCTCAGAATTTCTGGTGGTACCTAGGTGTGGAATATGAGGGAGGCAGAAAAAGTGGCAGGTTGTGATACTGGTAGAAAGACCCTGGTGGCTGGGAAATTTAAACTTCAGGGAGCCTCATTGTAAGAGCTTCTTTCATGATTGTGTTCCTAAATCAGAATTTGTAATTTTGTATCAGAAATTTATATTTTCTTAAGGAGCCCCCTGCCTCTAAATTATATAAACTTTAGTCCCCACAAAACCTAGAAAGGACACATAAAGGAGTATGTATCCAAATCTGATTTGCTCAACATAAGGAGAATTAGGTGGCTCAGTGAGCAATTAGTTTATATTTTGTTCATACAGGTTTTTTTCTTGGCCTACTAATGTATTTTATAATGTCTTGCTGAACTGAAATTGCCCAGATTGATCTATCTTCTTCGGAATTCACCAAACTGAAACTCCCTTGGATCTGAAAGATGAAAGCCAATGACTCAGATTTAAATTAGATTATTAGTGTCTTGGATAATAATTAACAAAATTTTAGGACAGCTTTTGCTACATGAAGGAGTGCTGATATATTAATAAGGAACTTTACAGTACTATATATTCAAGTCAGCACAAAATATCATCTAAAATAAAAGATAGGCAGCTGTGTCATATCATCTTTTTGTTTGCTTGTTTCCTTTTATTCCAGGTTAGAGTAATTAGAAATACTTCCTACAGTATTAGAGAGAAACAGAAGGTCTATAAATACCAGTTATATATTTTTATGAGCTTTTCTGCTTCTCTAAATGAATCATATGTGGGACAAAATGGTGAGCTATTATTCAATATGTTGGGGCTAATGGGGCTTTAAATGAAATGGTAACAGAGCCTTAGAAACTAAATGTTTCTAAATTCAAAGAAATGGTTTGTCTTTACCAAGGAAAATAATATTTCCCTGCACAGGAGTAGAATTATCAGTATGCACCTTTGCTTCCTGAGAGTGCCATATAACAATGTCTTAACCATTAAAATTAATGACCTGGAATATAAGAGGCCTAAATAGCCCTATAAAGTGGGAAAAAAATTCTATCAATTCTCGAAAAGAGTGAAATAGATGTTGCACTTATCTAAAGGATACACTTAATGGAACAAAAAAATTGCCAAGTTACAGAGAATCCAAAATGTTTTTTAACTACTTTTAATTCAAAAACAGCTGAATCTCAAAAGATGGCTTTACAACAACTTTAAAGTAATAATATATTTTTAAGGATCAAATTTTGCTGGTGAATATTAACAGTGTTCAGTTATACCAGTGATTCTCAACTGGGAGTGCCTTTGCTCTCCAGGGTACATTTGGCAGTGTCGGGAGCCATTTTTGGTTGTCACAACTGAGAGGCGGTGCTGCTGATCTCCAATGAGTACAGGCTGCTATACATACTACACTGTGTAGAACAGTCCCCACAAGGAATGTCACTGGTGCCAAGGTTGAGAAGCACTGAGACTGCCACAAATAAGTATCAAATTTATATAATCAGGGTTTGTGGTGTATCAAGAATTACCAATGATTTTGCATTCCCTACTTATTCATTTCATTCTGATATAATCTCAACTGTCCTTACAGACTACTGTCATTGTGAGGACTGGGTCCCCTCCATGTGCTTTCCTTTGTTGTTTTCCTTCCAGAGGGTGAACTGCTCAGTCAGTCTTAGAAGAGGCAGCCAAACTGAAGTTGGCCCTCAAAATCCCATCCCTGGACTGTTCTCCAAAAAGCGTCTATTAAAAGTATACTGTTGGAAGATGAAGGAAGATATGTTCTCTCTCCTTAACCTCTACCTACTACCACCAAATCAAAGAGTATAGTGCTGCATGAAAGTTCTTGTTTATTCATTTGGGGGAAAAATGAAGTAAGAAATAGCTGTTTCCTATTTCAACGAGAATAACTAAAACTAGTTTCAGAAACTAAGTATATGCAGTTTGGCAATATTCTTTATTCAAATATGAAAATGCATTAGGCCTATAAGCAGCAGGAGATGTAAAAGAAATGAGTGTTGACAGAGCTTATGTGGGCTGAACTGTGGTCCACCAAAAGATTTTTCCACCAAGTATCTGAAAATATGGTCTTATTTTGAAAAAGAACCTTTGCAGATATTATTAAGGTAGGATCTTGAGAAGAGAACATGCTGGATGAGAGTCGGCCTTAAATCCAATAGTAAGTGTCCTTTTTTGAGAACAGAAGGGGAGAGGACACATGGAAGGTCAGGGATGTGAAAATGAAGGCAAAGATTGGAGTCATTTAGCTACAAGTCAAAAAATGCCTACAGCCAGCAGAATATGGAAGAGACAAAAAAGGATTCTCCCAGTCTTCAGAGGGACTGTGGCCCTGCCAAAATCTTTTAGATTTCTGGCTTCCAAAACTGTGAGAGAATATGCTTCTGTTGTTTTTAAGCCACGAGTTGTGGTAATTTGTTACAGCACCTAGGATACCAGGATACTAATATAGAGTCAAAGATCTGAAAGATATGAGGCAGCACCAGGAGAGTTTGCTTTAACTCTAGGCATCTCTGAAAGCTGGAAAAATAATACATGTGATAATTCCAGGTCATTTGAAGGAATACTGATAAAGGCAGAAATGGTGCCAGAATGTGCAGGATGTGTTTTGAGAAGAGCAGCAATCCATGACTCAATGCTGGTTCATGAGCTAGAGAGCCAACAGATACCTAGTGCCTGAAGGGGCTTGATTTCAACATGAAATAAACTAAGGAGGTCAAAATGATGGACACGGTCGACAGTAGTAATGCTCTTTGTCAGGTGGGGGGGCATCACTGTGCAAAATGAGAATCAGTGCCCTTAGGGCAGGACCCCAGTCACCAGCTAGAGTGAGGAGAAGACTTAGGAGTGTGTAGGGACATTTGGATGTTTAATGAACCTGCTGGCCAGGGAAAGATTCTAGTTCCTGAAGAACTATTCAAAGCCCCTAAAACCCAGAGTCCATTTGACTCATTGGAAGACAATGTAGCTCATGCACAAAATGATTCTCCAGGGTTATGCTGAAACTGCTGACTTTGATGAGGTTTTTCTGCAAGTGTTAAGGTTGAAAGCATTGTAATACAGTTAATAGGAGATGGAAAAGGTGAGGGAGAGGCAGTAAAAACAAAAAAGAATGTATGTTACAAACCACTGAATGATAAGATGAAACAATTAAAAAACCATAGCGATAACTACTATAAAAAATTTGCCTTGTTCTGTATCTAGAGCTATATCTGACACATTAGTAATCACTGCACTCCATAAATTTATTACTGAATGGATGAGTAAATTTATAAATGAATGAACAAGTGATTTGGGGGAAAGAGAAAAGTTTATACTTAGTTCTTTATCCAACAAATTCCAAACTGAGGCTATGATGCCAATGTTAATACTGTCAATTTTTATTAAAATACATCAGTATCCAATGTAAATTATATGAATCCTGAAACTATTATTTTTCTAAATTAAAAATTAAATCACATTTGGCTATATATGGAAGCATATCATTTGAGGCTAAAAGAACTGTCATTGAATATATTGAAATTAAGTACACTTAAATAGTCTATTGTCTATTATAAATAGTCTATTGTCTATTATCTCAAAAGAGATAAAGAGCAATTTTTCCCTTACAGAAACATATGTATTAGTGTGCTCACTATTCTAAGATTTTGTGTTATTGTATTGAAGATTGTTGCTTCAAATCAATGTTCCTTGGGTATTCGATTTTATTTTAAAAACAAAAGCACTTAGAATCACTTTGGAAGGAGATCTGGGAGTTTTTTTTTATAAAGTTAAGCTTAAACCCACCTATACCATGACTTAGCAATTTGACTCTAGAGTATATATCCAAGAGAAATAAAAATACATGTTTCCAAAAAGACACTTACAAAAATGTTGCAGTAGTTTTCTTCATGACAGCAAAATAATGGAAATAGCCCAGGTGTTTATCGAAGGGTGGGGGGATATAATGAAATATTACTCAGGAATAAAAACTAATGAACTACCAATACACTAGAACACACAGGTGAATCTCATACACATGCTCAGAGGAAAACATTTTATGAAATAGTATATACAGAGAGTATGTTTTCATTTCTATGAAGTTCAAGAACAGGTAAAACTAATCTATGGTGGGAAAAAAGATGAAAAAAACAGCAGTTGCTCCTAGAAGGTTGTAAGACAGGATTCCTTGTGAACAAGCGCAAGATAAGTTTTGGGGATAATATTCTATGTCTGATAAAGGGTATGCATTTTCAAAATTTATCTAATGGTACATCTAAAAGTTGAGTATTTTATTCTCTGTGATTTTTTCCTCCCAAGAAAGGAAAAATCTGCAAGCAAATACTGAACTCTAATGATATGCATGCTATAGTGCTTAGGGGGATAGTATACTGATATCTTCAACTTTGAAATGTATCAAAAAATGGACTGATGGACTGATAGAGGAATGGATAACTGTGTAATAAAACACGTATGGTAAAATACTAATGACTGAACCTAAATGGTGGTAGTATAGTCATTAAAATATTTCAGCTCTTCTGTAGTGTGAAAATTTTCATAAAAAAAAATAAGGAAAAATTAAAAGCACATGTTTCCATCTTCTAATTAACATTCACAGTGGGAATGCTTAAAAATCATGTAAAAATATTTTATTTCCATAGAAACAAGAGGATTTGCATAATTCTATTTCATTATAAGCATATTCAATTTAGTTTAAGATTGGTCATATTTTTGCTATTCCTTTGTGTTTTCCAGTTTTTAATTATAATCAGGTAATATACTTTGATCTTTATAATCATGGTTAATTTTATAAATACACACTATATTACAAAATTTCTTGATATAAATAGTTGATTCATTAGCCAGATGATGATAACCTGATGGATTTCAATTTGAGCATTTTCTTGAGGCTAATGAAAGCAATTTATGTGGAACCAGGGTGAAATGGTAAATTTAAAGGTAGTCAAAGTTCCATCTCATAATTCCACTACCAGAACATATGATGATCTAAATTAAAACATTTATTCTCTTTTTTGTAAGGATGGTAATGGAGTGCAGAAATATAGTCCCAAGATCCTTTCACGGCATTTTCTGAAGTAATTGCATAGCTCAATCCCTGAACCATACATCATGCATATTCCCTGATATTCCCTAGCATCATTTGAAGGTACCATATGATGTTGAAATACTGAAGATCAACTTGTCCATAATATCATGTCATCATTAACATTTTATGGTAGCTTAACAAGGCTTTCAAAGTGGATTAGCTTAGAAAGTTTTTTGTTTTTTTTTTAAATTCACTGTTAGTCAACAAGAACCTGCTGACTACATAGTATTGCATTGATAGTACGAAACTTTTCTGTCTGATTTCTTCCACTATTGGTTATGACATTATGCAACCTTTTAAAGCCATTTATGTATTATCTTAAAGTCATTTATGAAATATTAAATATGTATTTTATTATATTATTACACAGCTAAAAGAGCACATTATCCTTCAGAGGCAGTTAAGAATCAAACTCTGGGGGCGGAGCAAGATGGTGGAGGAGTAGGAGACCTGGATTTCATCTGGTCTCAGGAATTCAGCTGGATAGGGATCAATACATTCTGAACACCTACGAACTCAACAGGAGATCGAAGAAAAGAATAGCAACAACTATCTGAACAGAAAAGCAACCACTTTCTGGAAGGTAGGACGTGCGGAGAAGTGAATCCGAGGCGATATTCGGGATAGATGGTGGAGGAGGGGGGCTCCGTCGGCCACTTCTGGCAAGTGATAGAGCTGCGGAGCACAAAATAGGAACTTTTAGAAGTCGGCTCTGCTGAGGGACGTCACTCCGGTGGCTAAGTGGGGGGTGGAACCCTCGTGGGACAGTGTGGTCTCAGGACCCTCAGGGTCACAGAAAGACCGGGGGTGCCTGAGTGCAGCAGAGCTCCCAGGTATCGGAGCAGGGAAGCTGGCTGCAGAGACGGAGCCGAGGCGTGGGCTCTCAGCTCGGGGTTGTCACAAACCATGATCCGGGGCACAGTCGGGCCACTGCTCCTCCAGTAGGGACCCAACAAGCGGCAGATCCGGGGAGACTCACCTTCCTTCCCCGGGAGGAGCGGCGCAGGAGTGCACCACAGGGATCTGCTGGGTTTGGAGACTCCACACTGAGTCGGGTGCCAGAGATAGAAACGCCCGGTCACAGGCTGGGTGAGCACGGAGTGTGGCCAGAGACCGGGGAGACGGGAGTGACTGACTGCTTTTCTCTGGGGGCGCACTGAGGAGCAGGGCCCCGAGTTCTCGGCTCCTCCAGCTCCTCCAGGGCGGAGACTGTGAGGCTGACATTTTCACTCTCGGCCTCCAAAGCTGTACCGAAAGCTTGCAGGGAACAAAAGCTCCCGAGAGCAAACCCAAGCAGATTACTTAGCCCAGACCGGGCAAGGGCGGGGCAATTCCGCCTCGGGCAAAGACATTTGGGAACCACGGCAACAGGCCCCTCCCCCAGAAGATCAGTAAGAACAGCCAGCCAAGACCAAGTTTACCGATCAATGAGAACTGCAGAACTCCAGTGCTAGGGGAATAATGCACGTAGAATCCATGGCTTTTTTACCACGATTCTGTAGTCTTTCAAAGTTAATTTTTTTTTAACTGTCTTTTTTTTTTGAATTTTTCTTTTTCCCTTTTTCAACCAACATCTTATCAATCCCTTTTTTAAAAAACATTTTTATTTTTCATTTTTAGAGTCATATTCTATCCCTTCATAGTAGTTACCCTTATTTTTGGCATATATATATGTTGTTCTCTCTTTAAAATTTTGAGATAGTTTCTTCTAACAGATCAAAATATACCCTAAATCTCTAGTGTATGGTTTTGTTCTACTCTCCTGCCTGATCACATTCCCTCCCTTTTTTTTTCTCTTTTTAAAAATCCTCTTCTTTCTTTTTTCAAACAACTTCTTATCAATGCCTTTTATAAAATTTTTTATAATTTCCATCTTTACAGTCATATTCCATCCCTTCATCATATCAACCCCTATTTTTGTACATATATAAGTTTTTCTTTCTTTAAAATTTTGGGAGGCACTTTCTTCTAACAGACCAAAATACACCCAAAATCTAGTGTGTGGCACTGATCTATGCACCAGCCTGATCATATTTGATCATATTCTGTTTTTTTTTTTTTGTTTTGTTCTGTTTTTGTTTGTTTTTATCTTTTTCTTTTTCTTTTCTCTTTCTTTCCCTTTCTTTTCCCCTGGCTTCAGGTCTTTTCTGATTTGTTTAGAGTATATTTTCTGAGGACGTTGTTACCTTGTTAGCTTTTTGTTCTCTCATTAATCTATTCTCCTCTGGACAAAATGACAAGACAGAAAAAAATCACCTCAACAAAAAGAACAAGAGGTAGTACTGACTGCCAGGGACCTACTCAATATGGACACTAGTACGATGTCAGATCTAGAGTTCAGAATCATCACTTTAAACATACTAGCTGGGCTTGAAAAAAGCATGGAAGTTATTAGGGAAACCCTTTCTGGAGAAGTAAAAGAACTAAAATCTAACCAAGTCGAAATCAAAAAGACTATTAATGAGGCAATCAAAAATGGAGGCACTAACTGCTTGGATAAATGAGGCAGAAGAGAGAATCAGTGATATAGAAGACCAAATGATGGAAAATAAAGAAGCTGAGAAAAAGAGAGATAAACAACTACTGGATCACGAGGGCAGAATTCGAGAGATAAGCAATACCATAAGACAAAACAACATTAGAATAATTGGGATCCAAGAAGAAGAAAGACAGAGGGGGGGCAGAAGGTATATTGGAGCAAATTATAGCAAAGATCTTCCCTAATTTGGGGAAGGAAACAGGCATCAAAATCCAGGAAGCACAGACAACCCCTCTCAAAATCAATAAAAATAGGTCAACACCCTGACATCTAATAGTAAAACTTACAAGTCTCAGAGACAAAGAGAAAATCCTGAAAGCAGCTCGGGAGAACAGATATGTAACCTACAATGGTAGTAACATTAAACTGGCATCAGACCTACCCACAGAGACCTGGCAGGCCAGAAAGGACTGGTATGATATATTCAGGGCACTAAATGAAAAAAATATGCAGCCAAGAATACTATATCCAGCTAGGCTGTCACTGAAAATAGAAGGACAGATAAAAAGCTTCCAGGACAAACAAAAACTAAAGGAATTTCCAAACACGAAACCAGCCCTACAAGAAATCTTGAAAGGGGTCCTCTAAGCAAAGAGAGAGCCTAAAAGCAACATAGACCAGAAAGGAACACAGACAATATACAGTAACAGTCACCTTATAGGCAATACAATGGCACTAAATTCCTATCTTTCAGTAGTTACCCTGAATGTAAATGGGCTAAATGCCCCAATAAAAAGACACAGGCTATCAGATTGGATTAAAAGACAAGACCCATTGATATGCTGTTTGCAAGAGACTCATTTTAGACCCAAAGACACCCCCAGATTGAAAGTGAGGGGGTGGAAAACCATTTACCATGCTAATGGACACCAAAAGAAAGCTGGGGTGGCAATCCTTATATCAGACAAATTAGATTTTAAACCAAAGACTGTAATAAGAGATGAGGAAGGACATTATATCCTACTTAAAGGATCTATCCAACAAGAAGATCTAACAATTGTAAATATCTATGTCCCTAACATGGGAGCAGCCAATTATATAAGGCAATTAATAACAAAAGCAAAGAAACACATCGACAACAATACAATAATAGTGGGAGACTTTAACACCCCCCTCACTGAAATGGACAGATCATCTAAGCAAAAGATCAACAAGGAAATAAAGACTTTAAATGACACACTGGACCAAATGGACTTCACAGACATATTCAGAACATTCCATCCCAAAGCAACAGAATACACATTCTTCTCTAGTGCCCATGGAACATTCTCCAGAATAGATCCCATCCTAGGTCATAAATCAGGTCTCAACCGGTACCAAAAGATTGGGATCATTCCCTGCCTATTTTCAGACCACAATGCTTTGAAACTAGAACTCAATCACAAGAGGAAAGTCGGAAAGAACTCAAATACATGGAGGCTAAAGAGCATCCTACTAAAGAATGAATGGGTCAACCAGGAAATTAAAGAAGAATTAAAAAAATTCATGGAAACCAATGAAAATGAAAGCACAACTGTTCAGAATCTTTGGGATGCAGCAAAAGCAGTCCTAAGAGGAAAGTATATAGCAATACAAGCCTTTCTCAAGAAGCAAGAAAGGTCTCAAGTACACAACCTAACCCTCCACCTAAAGGAGCTGGAGAAAGAACAGCAAATAAAGCCTAAACCCAGCAGGAGAAGAGAAATAATAAAGATCAGAGCAGAAATCAATGAAATAGAAACTAAAAGATCAGTAGAACACTTCAAGGAAACTAGGAGGTGGTTCTTTGAAAGAATTAACAAGATCAATAAACCCCTGGCCAGACTTATCCAAAAGAAAAGAGAAATGACCCAAATCAACAAAATCATGAATGAAAGAGGAGAGATCACAACCAACACCAAAGAAATACAAACAATTATAAGAACATATTATGAGCAACTCTATGCCAGCAAATTAGATAACCTGGAAGGAACGGATGCATTCCTAGAAATGTATCAACTACCAAAACTGAACCAGGAAGAAATAGAAAACTTGAGCAGATCTATAACTACTAAGGAAATTGAAGCAGTCATCAAAAATCTCCCAACAAACAAAAGCCCAGGGCCTGATGGCTTCCCAGGGGAATTCTACCAAACATTTAAAGTAGAATTAATACCTATTCTTCTGAAACTGTTCCAAAAAATAGAAATGGAAGGAAAACTTCCAAACTCATTTTATGAGGCCACCATTACCTTGATCCCAAACCAGACAAAGACCCCATCAAAAAGGAGAATTACAGACCAATATCCTTGATGAACATGGATGCAAAAATTCTCACCAAAATACTAGCCAATAGGATCCAACAGTACATTAAAAGGATTATTCACCACGACCAAATGGGATTTATCCCTGGGCTGCAAGTTTGGTTCAACATCCGCAAATCAATTAACGTGATACAATACATTAACAAAAGAACAAGAATCATATGATCCTCTCAAAAGATGCAGAAAAAGCATTTGACAAAGTACAGCATCCTTTCTTGATCAAAACACTTCAGAGTATAGGGATCGAGGGTACATACCTCAATATCATAAAAGCCATCTATGAAAAACCTACAGCAGATATCATTCTCAATGGGAAAAACTGAGAGCTTTCCCCCTAAGGTCAGGAATGTGGCAGGGATGTCCACTCTCACCACTACTATTCAACATAGTATTAGAAGTCCTAGCCACAGCAATCAGACAACAAAAAGAAATAAAAGGCATCCAAATCGGCAAAGAAGAAGTCAAACTCTCACTCTGCACTCTTTGCAGATGATATGATACTTTATGTGGAAAACCCAAAAGACTCCACCCCAAAACTGCTAGACCTCATACAGGAATTCAGTAAAGCGGCAGGATATAAAATCAATGCACAGCAATCAGTGGCATTCCTATACACCAACAGCAAGACAGAAGAAAGAGAAATTAAGGAGTTAATCCTATTTACAATTGCACCCAAAACCATAAGATACCTAGGAATAAATCTAACCAAAGAGGCAAAGGATCTTACTCAGAAAACTATAAAATACTCATGAAAGAAATTGAGGAAGACACAAAGAAATGGAAAAACGTTCCATGCTCATGGATTGGAAGAACAAATATTGTGAAGATGTCAATGCTACCTAGAGCAATCTACACATTCAATGCAATCCCCATCAAAATACCATCCACTTTTTTCAAAGAAATGGAACAAATAATCCTAAAATTTGTATGGAACCAGAAAAGACCCCGAATAGCCAGAGGAATGTTGAAAAAGAAAAGAAAAGCAAAGCTGGCAGCATCACAATTCCGGACTTCCAGCTCTACTACAAAGCTGTCATCATCAAGACAGTATGGTACTGGCACAAAAACAGACACATAGATCAGTGGAACAGAATAGAGAGCCCAGAAATAGACACTCAACTCTATGGTCAACTAATCTTTGACAAAGCAGGAAAGAATATCCAATGGAAAAAAGACAGTCTCTTCAACAAATGGTGTTGGGCAAATTGGATAGCCACATGCAGAAGAATGAAACTGGACCATTTCCTTACACCACACACAAAAATAGACTCCAAATGGTTGAAATACCTAAATGTGAGACAAGAGTCCATCAAAATCCTAAAGGAGAACACAGGCAGCAACCTCTTCGACCTCAGCTGCAGGAACTTCTTCCTAGAAATATCGCCAGAGGCAAAGGAAGCAAGGGCAAAAATGAACTATTGGGACTTCATCAAGATAAAAAGCTCTTGCACAGCAAAAGAAACAGTCAACAAAACCAAAAGACAACCGACAGAATAGGAGAAGATATTTGCAAATGACATATCAGATAAAGGGCTAGTACCCAAAATCTATAAAGAACTTATCAAACTCAACACCCAAAGAACAAATGATCCAATCAAGAAATGGGCAGAAGACATGAACAGACATTTTTCCAAAGAAGACATCCAAATGGCCAACAGACACATGAAAAAGTGCTCAACATTGCTCGGCATCAGGGAAATACAAATCAAACCTGAATGAGATATCACCTCACACCAGTCAGAATGGCTAAAATTAATGAGTCAGGAAACGACAGATGTTGGCGGGGATGTGGAGAAAGGGGAACCCTGCTATACTATTGGTGGGAATGCAAGCTGGTGCAACCACTCTGGAAAACTGTATGGAGGTTCCTCAAAAAGTTGAAAATAGAACTACCATATGATCCAGCAATTGCACTACTGGGTATTTACCCCAAAGATACAAATGTAGGGATCTGAAGGGGTACGTGCACCCCGATGTTTATAGCAGCAATGTCCACAACAGCCAAACTGTGGAAAGAGCCAAGATGTCCATCGACAGATGAATGGATAAAGAAGTGGTATATATATACAATGGAATATTATGCAGCCATCAAAAGGAATGAGATCTTGCCATTTGCAACGACGTGGATAGAACTGGAGGGTGTTATGCTGAGCGAAGTAAGTCAATCAGAGAAAGACATGTATCATATGACCTCACTGATATGAGGAATTCTTAATCTCAGGAAACAAACTGAGGGTTGCTGGAGTGGGGGTTGGGGTGGGAGGGATGGGATGGCTGGGTGATAAGACATTGGGGAGGGTATGTGCTATGGTGAGTGCTGTGAATTGTGCAAGACTGTTGAATCCCAGATCTGTACCTCTGAAACAAATAATGCAATATATGTTAAGAAAAAAAAAAGAAGAAGATAGCAGGAGGGGAAGAATAAAGGGGGGAAAATCGGATGGGGAGACGAACCATGAGAGATGATGGACTCTGAAAAACAAACTGAGGGTTCTAGAGGGGAGGGGGGGTTGGAGGATGGGTTAGCCTGGTGATGGGTATTAAAGAGGGCACGTTCTGCATGGAGCACTGGGTGTTATGCACAAACAATGAATCATGGAACACTACATCAAAAACTAATGATGTAATGTATGGTGATTAACATAACAATAAAAATTAAAAAAAAAAAGAAAAAAATACACATGCAGGTGCACCTGGGTGGCTCAGCTGGTTAAGCATCTGACCCTTGATTTCAGCTCAGTTCATGATCTCAGGTTCGTGAAATTGCTCTGTGCTCTGCATGGAGTCTGCTTGAGATTCTCTCTTTCCCTCTTCCTCTGCTCGCTCTCTCTCAAATAAATAAAATCTTTAAAAAATAAAAAATAAAAAAAATACACACACATATATATATATATATATATATATATATATATATATACATACACACACACACACACACACATACATGTACACACATATTTAAAGTTACCTACCTATCCGTCTTTATGATTGGATAGATAACAACTCAAAGTAGTACTAAGAGATAACTAGGGAAACATGATGCTTGTTTTGATTGTAATTCTTCAGGGGGAATATATTTAAAACTGGAGAGAGTAGAAAGTGTGCTATAAATAGAAAATTTAAGTTAAATTTGATTTAATATAGTAAGAGTTACTTTTTAGTTTAGAGGAGTTCACACTTGTAGGTTTAGACAAGGAAGTAAAACATCAACACCAAAATCAACACTAACAACAATAATAAATCTTACAAAGGTTATTAAGTAATTTTTGATGCCTCTGTTCACTTATCAAGCATAGTCAGTGAACCTGGTGTGCCTAAGTAGCTCTCCTCAGCCTAAATCACATTTCCTGGGAAGATGTAGAAGGAAGGGAAAAGATTTACCTGAAGTAGAATATATATGCAAAATCAAAAGAGTAGAGGATAACTGCTATTGAGAGTACTTAAATGTTGTTGGAAAAGTTGTGCAGTCAGCCTAAGATCAGTATCTAATTTTCAATATACATCTAAGAATTCATAGGCTAAGAGATCAGAATAAAGACAAACTAGTACTGGCCAAATGGGGATGGTGAAAAGAAAGGGATCCTGAATAGACAATACATATTTTTTAAAATTTTTACATTCAGAAACTCATATATTGGTACACAGGGAACACCTAATACACATTTAAAAAATGAATACTTATGTCATGTTTGGGAAAGTTCTTAATGACTTAGCTGAAGATAACCACTGAATTAGAATCCAGTACTTTTTCAATTACTTTAGGTTCAGGGATTTTTCAAGTCTGTTCAGAGCTAGTTAAGGTCCAATTTTGTGTGTGTGAAAAAGTAAGGTGGGGGGGGGAGAGAAGACTGGATAAGCCAACCTTGCACCAAAAGGGAGCATGTATGAATTTCAGAAACACTATATGGGTAAGATTGATTTTCATATTTGGACAAACATCAGAAAGCATTTTCAGCTAGTGGTTTGTGAGAATATAGAAACTTAGAGCCAGAATTTTTCTTAACAACAACTCATGTTGATCCAAACTTGTAAGGCAGATCAAGGAAAGATTCTACAAATGCCAATTCTTGATCTAGCAAAGCATTTGAGGCTCAAGTGTAAAATTAGAGGTGATGACCTGAACCAGGACTTGGCAAAGCGTGTCTCTGGGCCAAATTCAGTCCACAGCCTGCTTTTGTATAACTTGTGAGCTATGAGTGATTTGTTCTATCTTTAAAGAGTTGTTTAAAAAAATATATGAAAGAGACTGTATGTGGCCCACTAAGTCTAAAATATTTACTATCTGGCCCTTTACAGAAAAAGTTTGCTGACCCCTGACTTGAATCATTTCTAAAGTTCCTTCCAGCTCTTATAAGCTAAGTTTTTAAGGCATACTCTCCTTGAAATGATTGCAGTGTTGCCAGATTTATCAAATAAAATGCAGGACATCCATTCAAATTTGAATTTCACATAAATAACCAATTACTTTTTTAGAATAGTATGTCCAGTGAAATATTTGGAACAACTTATACTAAAAAGTTATTCATTATTTTTCTGAAATTTAAACATTACTGTATTTTATCTGGAAACCCTATGATTGCAGATATATGTGAATGCTCTGGTAAAATTTTGTACTTGCAGCAGGTTGAGCAATTTGTCCAAAGGTGCTGACATACAAATCACCTAAACTTAGGTCTAGACGGTGTGTTTATTGAAAGGTCAAAGGCCTTTGTCTTTGGACCCATGTAATGTATGCTTACATAAATGCACTAGATAAAGATCAGCTTATTTTATATAAACCACGTGACGGGGACAGAAATCTCTAGAGACAGCAAAGATCACTTTAAACCTAAGATAGTCTAATCAGTGTAACAATTCATAGTGACAGACAAGACATGAGCATAGAGAGAAGGACTTAACAATTAATATGGTATATCTGGGCCTGGAGGACATTATTTTCTTTCCTAAAATGAGGATGACTTTATGTTATTTACTCCATCACAACTATGCAGACAAGGATTATTTTTGTGAAATGTGCTGTGCAGAACGTGTTTGCATTGGAGAGGAGTACCCTCTGAAATTTGAAAATGTCATATAATTTTAGGAGGGTAAATAAGAGCAAAACTAACTAGACTCTAAAGATAGATGGAAATAATCCTAACTAGAAGGGATTGCAAATATGTAATTTCAAACAATGTGAATAGTGATGTGGAACAGGATGGATCAGAATAGAAAATGGATCAGCATGATATGTGTAAGACCAGATAAGTATATTTGTAAATTAATATAAGTGAATATATTTTTTAATGTGATGAAAACCTATATATGAATAGAGTAAACAGAGTTTATCCAAGAGGGTCACAATTAGGGTCAAAGTTTCTGACTTTGAGTGAAAAAGCAAAAGCATAACACTCTAATCCAGAGATTTATGGAGCACTGATGTGGGCTGTTTATGCCTTAAAATATATAAATGGTGAAACATTAGAGGGCACAGGGCATTTCAAATGATCTAAATGTAAATTCACCTGATATATGTGGATTACATATTTTTTTAATAATACAAATGGGTTTGAAATGAAGGGAACATTGCTTTAAATAGGGAACAATTCTACATAGATATGCTTTGGGCTTTTGAACATATGTTCAAACATCTGAACAATGGTATGGTTGATTTCACAAACTCTAATTGTGTCCAGAGTCATCCATTCATCATTTTTAGCAATTTTCAATGTTGGCTATTTTCAAGTGATTGCACAGTAATCTTTTTGGATATTCATACATAATACCTTTTTATCACCTCTACAAAAAGTGAATTATAAGTCAATTTAACATGAAAATGTGTATAGTTTTCAAGTTTTTATCTAGTAAGGAAATACAAAAATATATAAACTCATTGTGTAAGAAAGAAATCTCACATTGAAAAAACACTCCTAGATTTTTTGCCTTCTTTTCCTTTTGTTTTCATTCTTTCCATTTCCCCAAAACATTAACTGTGTACAGGTTCTTTCCAGAACACAGTTTTGATACTACATATACTATTTTGAGTAAGGGAACTAATTTTAATGGCTCTTTTGCATTTTATGCCAAGAAAACGTCAGATATACTGCACAAAGGAATCCACAGCAGATAGGGCTTTTAGATTCCCTCTTAAACAAGGTGTCAGAAATTTGTGAAAACGTTAAAAGCACTGTTACTAAAAAGCTCAGACAACAGAAAACTTTAGTAGCTATTTTGTGGTGTCATTAAAGTGTATCTAGCTATAGTCACCATTTTCCATCTTTCTTTTACTTTAGTACAAAGAAATATAACTACATAGCTCTGCATGGAAGAACACACGCCACAAGACATATTTCCAGATATTCTGGCTTATGCATACACTAAATACATGCTAGCATTTACATAAATGAAAAATGTGTTAAGTAAATATGATAAAATATCATAGAAACTCATATGCATATCATGAAAAGATGTGATTAGATTTGATACTCAGACCTTCTAAACATAATTGCCAAACAGAATTGCAGAATGAGGTATATGTGGTTAGAGTATATCTATGGGATTCATATTCATGTAAAGGAATTCAGTATTTGAATAATGAAAGAGTATTAGCAACAAAGTTAACTAGTAAGACCTTAACTTTGGAGTAATGTGCCATTTGATATGCATGTGATACATGTGTATAATTATGCCAATAAAATAGAAATAAAAAGTAAAATTTCTCAAAAATTTTTAGAAAATTTACATAATGATTTCAGACTTCCATTTTCTTCAAAAGATTGCAAGTCATTTCATTTTCTTTCTTCTGAATTCAACTACAGAAAGCTCTAGAGGATAATCTTCAGTGGTTTATGATATTCAATTAGACTGAGCTCAAAATTTAGTTCAGCAAAAAATATTCATGAAATATTTATGAAAATTAAGGTTATTTTCTTTCTTTCTTTTTTTAAATTAGTTAAGATAACAGTGTGATATTAGTTCCAGTTAGTTAAGATACAGTGTAATGTTAGTTTCAGGTATGGAATTTAGTGATGAATCACTAAATTATATACAACTCCCACTGCTCATCACAGGTGCCCTCCTTAATACCCATCACCTTGAGGGTTATTTTCAATTTTTTCAGGCTAGGAATTCTATTTATGTTCAAAGGTTTAAAGATACACCAAAAATATTTTGTCTAGCTCTTGTGTTGCTATGTTTAAAATCCTATGATAGCCATAAGGAAGAATCCTAGGAAATACTTGTTAGTTTTATTTCAAGCATATTTGTAAATATTGTAGTCTAAATATTTTAGACTTTATCTACAAAAGGAGAGAAGAATAAATGTAAGTGTTATGAGGAGTTCTTCAACAAACCAAAGTTAGGAGGTCTGCCTGAATATTCAGGGCACAGATTGAAATGAATATAAAAATCTGAAAAGTATTCAAATTCAGAACTAGTTGGGTTGGTAAAAAGTCAGGGATTGAGTCTTTAATTTGTTATAGAGGGAAGCAATTTTTAATTTTTTCCCTTTTTTTCCTAAATACCATGATATTTACCTAAGATGCCTAAATAGCTTAATGGTTATTTAGTTATTTTTTTTAAATAGTTTTCTTTAAATTAAACAACAAAATCTGATTTCCTTCTATATTCCACGTACCATGCTAAATGCCTGAGTAAGAAAGATAAAAACAAAAATGGTCACTTTCCTCAATATTTTACCCTCTAGGATGAACAGAAAGTATACCATGAAAATACAAGACAGTAAATACAATAAAGAAAGGCACACAATACTATGGGAAAGTAGAATGAGAAGCCAAAAACTGATTGGGATGTGATGATAAAAACATGACTTCCCAGAAAAAATAACAATTGATCCAAGTCTTTAAGGAAGAAAAGTAGTTAACCAGGTTAGCAATTTGTATTCCACATAGAAGGAACATCAGAGGGAATGGGATGTGACATGAGAGAGGACATGGAATGTTGAAGAACTACAAGGACCTTAGTATAACTGGATTATAGTACTGGATGGCAGGAAGGTGGAGGAAAATAAAACCAGATAAATAAGCAGGTATCAGACCATGAGGGGCAATCTGTGTCAGGTAAAGAAATGTATCTGGAAGAAGAATCAAGCACTGATCTTTTGGAAAAGAAGTCTGTAATAGAGCCAGATAAGTGAAACCCCTGGGTGTTGATGAGAAAAATCTCAGGAAATCATATGCAAAACCAACCAAACAAAAAAACCACATTCCTTCACTCTGTGAAAGAAACAAAGTCTCTTAATTAGAAATAAAAACATAAGTGAGAAATATAGACTTCAAGATATACTCTAAAACTCCAAAAAACTTCCTTGCTCCCAAAGCCCATTGTTTTTGGGAAATCATCCTGTTTGTGAGTGATGTCAAAGAAAACACACAAAAGAAAACAACTTTAGAATTCCTAGACTGGACAAAGCTAGGATATTTCATTATTGAATCTAAGAGGGCATAAAGAGAGATATATCGGTGTGGCAGACGCTGTGGAACTCTTGCTGTCAAATCTTGCTGCCTTCCTTTTCCCACTTGTGTTGATCTCAAATGTGCTTCCTTAATAAAATCCTGCTTTATAATCTCTGGCAAGGATTCTGCTGCTTGGGGGAACTCATCCTCTAACAACTGGAGAGCAAAGTAAGAAAAGAGCCTGACTAGCAAGCTGTTCTGGCAAAGTGAAGAGGCATCCTGCTGCTGAAGCAGTTTTCATAGGCTTCCCCTAAATCCAAAGTCCACAGCAATGGCTAAGCAGAACCCAAGAGGTTTCACAGGAGAGACTCATCTAGGTGTCAATAAATTTTAGAGCTAAAACGGGCTCTCAATTCATTCTAACTCTGCCATTTTGAAGACAGAGAAACTATTGGTCAAAAGAGTCATGATTTCCCTAATGTTACGTAACTAATTAAGGGCTGGGCTGTGACTCAATTCCACTTTTTTTTTTTTTTGAGCTTTTGTCACTTTATTGTTAACCAGTGAATGTTATCCAAAATTATAGATGTAATTGTAACTTAATTGTACAACACAAAATTATGCTAATGGTAAAAGCCTGTTGGAATTTACCAAATACTCATTAATATATTTTACATTTCTATATGAATATGTGCTCTCAACTGCTCGTAAGAGTTATAACTCGTTTAATCACTATGAAAACACATATTGCAAATAGTCGATCCTGTTTAGAAAAATTCACACAGCTCAATTCCACATCTTTCACTCCCAAGCTACTGCCTTTTTCAGTAAACCTATGCTTCTCAAATGTATGTATTCCCAGGAATCTGCATCAGCATGTCAGATTTGCTTGCAGCTACAGGAGAAACATGAAAGTCCCTGGAGAATGATTTCAATTACTGTTTATATCACAATGCATATGTTGCAGAGTGTAAAGAGCATGTGACTTTTAAGATAAAAGAGACAAAAGACTCTCAAGATCTTTGGAATTAAGCTTTGTCTTTAGAATCCTTTTGGGTAGAGTTAAATCTCTTCTGCCACTAATAAACCAGTATAAAAGTTTGAAAAGAACTAACTGTAGGAAGAAATACCATCATTCCTAGATATTGGATTCTTTTCCATCTCTGTGATAATATAACAGCATTTACACGAGGACTTTTCCTCTTTTCTCAAATTTCTTATTGAAGTCTCTAAACTGCAGACAATGCGTAATAATCACCTTCCCTTTTAAAGAGCAGTATTAAACATATCTAGGTAGTACATGCCATGGATGTACCTGCGATGTCAGAATGCACTTGCTGCCAGCACAGAATTATAATTAGCATCTACTAAGGATTAAGACTTTTGGTGCTTTTCCTGATTCCTCCTACCCCTGATTTGACCCAGAAGACTCTAGTTTTAGAAAGGAGGGTATCAAAGGGAGGGACAGAAGGGTGTGGACAGCTTCAAATTGGGTTTGGAAATGAAAGGGGATTAGTTAGTTAAATTAGATTAGACTTTTTAACACCTGCAAGTGACTGGAAAGCTTTGGGAAATATCCAGATTGTCACAAAATAAGGGGAAGAGAAATCTGGTAGAAATTTCTTAAAAGTTGGTGCTGGAAGAAATGAAATTATTTCTCGGTATAAACCTACAAGTCAGATCCTTTAATAAACTAAATTTATTACAATGTCAATGTAGATGGCATTGTCTCAATGCACGCACCGTTTTTTATTTTTTTTTAAGGGAGATTTAAAAATAGAAATGTATGGTGGTTAAAAAACAATTTTTGGGGCGCCTGGGTGGCTCAGTTGGTTAAGCGACTGCCTTCAGCTCAGGTCATGATCCTGGAGTCCCTGGATCGAGTCCCGCATCGGGCTCTCTGCTCGTCAGGGAGTCTGCTTCTCCCTCTAACCCTCCTCCCTCTCATGCTCTCTGTCTCAAATAAATAAATAAAATCTTTAAAAAAAACAAAAAAAAACAAAAAATTTTTGGCGTCAAATACAGCTTGATTTGAGCTCTGGCTTTGCCCATCACTGCATAATCTAGGCAAATTACTTTCTTTGTATCTCAGTTTCTTCATCTGTAAGATGGGGATATTAATAGATGTAGTTTACACATTTTGTGGTCTATTCCCAGCCCACCAAAACTCCTCCTTCTTGGGTAGTGGTTTTTTTTTTTTTTTAAGATTTTATTTATTTATTTGACAGAGGGAGAGACAGCGAGAGAGGGAACACACCGGGGAGTGGGAAAGGGAGAAGCAGGCTCTCCGCTGAGCAGAGAGCCCCATACAGCATTCGATCCCAGGACGCTGGGATCATGACCTGAGCCGAAGGCAGACACTTAACTGACTGAGCCACCCAGGTGCCCCTTGGGCAGCTGTTTTATGATCTCCTTCAGCAGCCAGGCTGGCACAACATACTTTTGGCCAGAGTGACTGGATTAGGGGTGGTCACTTTGGTCACGTGTCTTTTACCTAGGTTCCATCCAAGAAAGATTCAGTCTCTCCATGGGGGAAGGATTCTACAATGTTGATTCAAAAGTCACTGTCAGCTAAAAGATGGTGAGAAGAATGAAACATGACTCCATCAGAGGAACTACACACAGTGCTTTTGTTCTTAGTTCTAGTTACTTTCTGGGAACAGCTCTGCATTCCCATTCTGGGGCTCTATGAAATGCCACCTTTATATTTCATAATGAAATTTTTCTATCTTTGCTTATGTTTACTTAGATCAAATAGGAAGGTTAGTTTTAAGACCTTGGACTCAAATCTCAATTCCAAAACTTACTGGCTGAGTAACCAGAGACAAATTAATTAAATATTCTGTGTCCATTTTCTCTGAATTATGGAGATAGAATAGTATTTACTTCAAAATAAACTGGCATGATATATTCAATGTGCTAAATGGGAAAAATATGCAGTTAAGAATACTATATTCAGCAAGGCTATTATTCAAAACAAGAGAGAGAAAGAGTTTCTAAGACAAGCAAAAACTAAAGGAGTTTTGAACACTAAACTAGCTCTGCAAGAAATATTAAAGGGTACCCTTTGAGTGGGAAAGAAAGACCAAAAAAGCAACAAAGACAAGAAAGGAACAAAGAATCTACAGGAACAGTGACTTTACAGGTAATGCAATGGCACTAAATTCATAGCTATCAGTAATTACTCTGAATGTAAATGGACTTAGTGCTCTGAAAAGAAGACACAGGTTATCAGAATGGATTAAAAAAACAAGACTTATCAATATGTTGCTTATAAGAGACTCATTTTAGACCCAAAGGCATCTTCAGATTGAAAGTGAAGGGGTGGAGAACCATCTATTTTGTTAATGGAGGTCAAAAGAAAGCTGGAGTAGCTATACTTAGACAAACTAGATTTTAAGCCAAAGACTGTAATAAGAGATAAAGAAGGGCACTATATCATAATAAAGGGGTTTATCCAACAAGAAGATCTAACAATTGTAAATATTTATGACCCCAACTTGGGAGCACCCAAATATATAACAAACTAAAAGAAACTCATGGATAATAATACAGTAATAGTAGGGGACTTTAACACCCCACTTACAGCAATGGATAGATCATCTAAGCAGAACATCAACAAGGAAACAATGGTTTGGAATGGCATACTGGACCAGAGGGACTTAACAGATACATTCAGAGCATTTCATCCTAAAGCAGCAGAATAGACATTCTTTTCTAGTACACATGGAACACCCTCCAGAATAGATCACATACTGGGTCACAAAATAGGCCTCAACCAGTACAAAAAGACTGAGATCATATCATGCATATTTTGAGACCACAACACTATGAAACTTGAAGTCAACCACAAGAAAAAATCTGGAAAGACCACAAATACATGGATATTAAAGAACATCCTACTAAAGAATGAATGGGTTAACCAGGAATGTAAAGAAGTAATTAAAAAAAAATACATGGAAGCAAATTAAAATGAAAACACAACAGTCCAAAACCTTTGGGACACAGCAAAAGCAGTCCTAAGAGGGAAGTATGTAGCAATACAGGCCTTCCTCAAGAAGCAAGAAAAGTCTCAAATACACAAACTGACCTTCCACCTAAAGGAGTTGGGAAAAGAACAGCTGACTAAAACCAGCAGAAGGGTAATTAAGATTAGATCAGAAATAAATGATATAGAAATAAAAAAACCCAGTAACAGTAGAATAGATCAACGAAACTAGGAGCTGGTTCTTTGAAAGAATTAACAAAACTGATAACCCCCTAGCCAACCTTATCAAAAAGAAAAGAGAAAAGGCCCAAATAAATAAAATCACAAATGAAAGAGGATTGATCACAACCAACACTCCAGAAACACAAACAATTATAAGAGACTATTATGAACAATTATATGTCAACAAATTGAGCAATCTGGAAGAAATGGATAAATTCCTAGAAACATATAAACTACCAAAACTGAAACAGGAAGAAATAGAAGACCTGAACAGACCCATAACCAGAAAAGAAACTGAATCAGTAATCAAAAATCTCCAAAAAGAAGAGTCTAGGGCCAGATGGCTTCCCAGGGGACTTCTATCAAACATATATTTATTTATTTATTTATTTGAGAGAGAGATAGTGAGAGAGAGAGGGAGAGCACAAGCAGGGGAAGAGGGAGAAGCAGGCTCCCTGTCGAGCAGGGAGCCTGATGCGGGGCTCGATCCCAGGACCCTGGTATCATGACCTGAGCCAAAGGCAGACGCTTAACCGACTGAGCCACCCAGGCATCCCTCTATCAAACATTTAAAGAAGAATTAATACCTATACTTCTGAAGCTGTTCCCAAATAGAAATGGAAGCAAAACTTCCAAACTCTTTCTTGGAGGCCAGCCTTACCTCGATCTCAAAACCAGACAAAGACCCCACTAAAAAGGGGTCTTATATCTATAAATCAATCAACATGATACACCACATTAATAAAAGAAAGGATAAGAACCATATGATCCTCTCAATAGATGCAGAAAAAACATTTGACAAAATACAGCATCCTTTCTTCATAAAAACCCTCAAAAAGTAGGGATTGAAGGAACATACCTCAACATCATGTATGAAAGACCCACAGCTAATATCCTCACTGGGGAAAAACTGAGAGCTTTTCCCCAAAGGTCAGGAACACGACAGGGATGTCCACTCTCATTACTGTTGTTCAACATAGAACTGGAGGTCCTAGCCTCAGCAATAAGACAACAAAAAGAAATAAAAGACATCCAAATCAGCAAGGAAGAAGTTAAACTTTCACTCTTCGCAGACAACATGATACTCTACGCAGAAAACCTGAAGGACTCCACCAAAAACTGCTAGAACTGATACATGAATTGAGCAAAGTCGCAGGATATAAAATCTATGTACAGAAATATGTTGCATTTCTGTACACCAATAATGAAGCAGCAGGAAGAGAATCCATGAACTGATCCCATTTACAATTGCACCAAAACCCATAAGATACCTAGGAATAAACCTAACCAAAGAAGTAAAAGATCTGTATGCTGAAAATTATAGAGCACTTATGAAAGAAACTGAAGAAGACCCCAAAAAATGGAAAAACATTCCATGCTCTACTACTCAGCCATCCAAAAAAAAAAAAAGGAAATCTTGCCATTTGCAATGATATGTATGCCATTTGCAACTAAAGGGTATTATGCTAAGTGAAATAAGTCAATCAGAAAAACAATGATTATGATCTCACTCATATGTGGAATTTAAGAAACAAAACAGAGGATCACAGGGGAAAGGAGGGAAAAATAAAGCAAGATGAAATCAGAGAGGGAGACAAACCATAAGAGACTCTTAGTCATAGGAAACAAACTGAGGATTGCTGGAGGGGATGGGAGTGGGGGAATGGGGTAACTGGGTGATGGATATTAAGGAGGGCATGTGATGTAATGAGCACTGGGTGTTATATAAGACTGATGAATCACTGAACTCTACTTCTGAAACTAATAATACACTATATGTTAATTAATTGAATTTAAATATAAAAAAACCCTCCATGCTCATGGATCGCAAAAACAAATATTGTTAAAATGTCTATACTAGCCAAAGTAATCTACACTTTAAATGCAATTCCAATCAAAATAACACCAGCATTTCTCATAGAACTAGAACAAATAATCCTAAAATTTGTATGGAACCAGAAAAGACCCCAAATAGCCAAAGTGATGTTGAGAAAAAAAGCAAAGTGGGAGGCATCACAATCCCAGACTTCAAGCTGTATTACAAAGCTGTAATCATTAAGACAGTTTGGTTCTAGCACCAAAACAGACACATAGATCAATGGAATAGAATAGAAAACCCAGAAATTGACCCACAACTATATGGTCAAGTAATCTTTGACAAAGGAGGAAAGAATATTCAATGGAAAAAAGACAGTCTCTTCAACAAATGGTGTTGGGAAACTGAATAGCCACATGCAGAAGAATGAAACTGGACCACTTTCTTACACCATACACAAAAATAAATTCAAAATAGATGAAAGACCTAAATGTGAGACAGGAAACCATCAGAATCCTAGAGGAGAACACAGGCAACAACCTCTCTGACCTTGGCCAAAGCAACTTCTTATTAGACGTTGTCTTCAGAGGCAAGGGAAACAAAAGCAAAAATGAACTATTAGGACCTCCTCAAGATAAAAAGGAAAACAATCAAAAAACTAAAAGGCAGCCCTTGGAATGAGAGAAGATATTTGCAAATGACATATTGGATAAAGGGCTACTATCCAGAATCTATAAAGAACTCATCAAAATTTACAACCAAAAAATAAATAATCCAGTTAAGAAATAGGCAGAAGACATGAAAAGCCATTTCTCCAAAGAAGACATACAAATGGCTAATAGACACATGAAAAGATGTTCAACATCACTCATCTTCAGAGAAATACAAATTAAAACCACAATGAAATACCACCTTATACCTGTCAGAATGGCTAAAATTAACAACTCAGAAAACAACAGATGTTGGCAAATATACAGAGAAAGAGGAAACTTTTGCACTGTTGGTGGGAATGCAAACTGGTGCAGTCACACTCTGGAAAAAAGTATGGAGGTTCCTCAAAACATTAAAAACAGGGGCGCCTGGGAGGTTCCATCAGTTAAGCGTCCAAGTCTTGATTTGGGCTCAGGTCATGATCTCAGGGTCATGAGACTGAGCCCAGGGAGTCTGCTTCTTTCCCTCTGCCTCTGTCCATCCCCCCGCTCTCTGTCTAAAAATAAATAAATAAATCTTTTTTAAAAAGTTAAAAGTAGACCTACCTTATGACCCAGCAATTGCACTACTAGCTATTTATCCAAAGGATACAAAAATGCTGATTTGAAGGGGCACATGCACCCCAGTGTTTATTGCAGCACAATCAACAACAGCAAATTATACGAAGAGCCCAGATGCCCATCGACTGATGAATAAATAAAGAAGATGTGGTACATATATATAATGGACTATTACTCAGCCATCAAAAAGAATGAAATCTTTCCATTTGCAACAGTGTGGATGAAACTAGAGTGTATTATGCTAAGCAAAACAGGTCAGTCACAGGAAGACAAATATCATATGATTTCACTCCTATGTGGAATTAGGAAACAAAACAGATGAACATAGGGCAAGGGAAGGAAAAATAAAAGAAGATAAAAACAGAGAGGGAGGCAAACCATAAGAAACTCTTGACTATAGAGAACAAACTGAGGGTTGGTGGGGGGGGGATGGGCTAAATAGGTGATGGGCATTAAGGAGGGCACTTGTTGGGATGAGCACTGGGTGTTATATGTAAGTGATGAATTACTATTTTATTCCTGAAACAAATACTACACTATATGTTAATTAACTTGAGTTAAAAAAAAAAAAAAGAGTAATGCCTAACACATACTAAGCATCCAGTAAATGTTAGCTATTATTTATTGAGTGGATTTCTATAACTGAGAGATGAAAATAACTTTGACTAATATTATTTGACTTACAGGGTTGGCACAAGGACTGAAAGAGAAAATGTATGAAAATAGCTTAGCATGGTATGTACCAAGTGTGAAATGGTAATTATTAGCTGTTATTGTCTGTTGCTTTCCTTCTTAGTTACTACACCTGATGTTAATCTACAGAAACACTATTATACAAAGCATCCATTCTTCATTTTAATCCACAAGCAGTGAATGGCACTGTAGACAAAAGGGTGACATACATGTGTGTGAGGATTGGTTTTAATTTCCACATCTCTATCTATCCAAATTTATTCATATCCATAGCTATGATCCTAGGACAGAAAATAGACATCTACAGAGACACCTTAACAAAACAGATGAAATCAATTGAAATTGATTTAGTATTTCAAGGACAGACAGTTTAAAGAATAAATTCTTTTGCTCGGGTGGTTCTCAATTTCATTAATAAAATTGTACTTATGAGTAAGGACATCATGTTGCCTCGTAAATACAAGTTCTACTAATTTTTTCCTGCCAAAGGCACATCTGATGTAAAAGAAAATAGTTGCCTGAATATCATCACTTTCCTAGAGGCCACATAATTTATTCTTAATTAGCTCTGGTCATTATAGTCCTTCGTTTTGCCATTGTATAAATAACATTTGAAGGCGGGTTAACGTTAGCCTTTGTTTTTACTGTTGTCTATTCTCCTATCATCTAAGTTTACATTTTTCAATTCTTTGGAGAAATATCTTCTAGGTAACTAAAAAACAGAATTTTCTCTCAAATCTTTATAAATATTATGATTTCACTGTAAATAGTATAACACAAAAGTATTAGTGTAGCTTTTTTTTTACTATTATATAAAATGTTACAGTGACAAGAAGAGATTTCAACTAACTCTATTAATTTAATTATTAGAAAATATATTCTTATCTGGAAAAGCTTAATGTTTTCTTTGAAAAGGTATGGACTGCAGCAACTGAGAAAAAAACAATCATTTTATTTATCATCTGATCATAAAACTTCACTAAATTTCTTGAGAGCAGAAGCAATGGGTCCACTACAAATTTGGATATATAGATGAATGAAATGAATGGAACTGTTTTTCTCTTCATTAATTTGTTTTAGCCTCATCTTTAGTCTAAAAAAAATATTGGTACTTAACAGTTTTCCCTCAAAAAAGAACTGGTAAAAAGTCATTCTTACATATTCATTTTCATGGTAACATAATATTCTCTTTGTCTGAACATTCTCCTGCTATTCAAAAAAACTGACATTTTCTCAGTTTTTAGTTTTGGAATTAATGACATTTCTTCCAAATAGATTTCTAATTATGTCTTCTTCTGCTCCCATTGAACACTACCCTGTTTTTCTTCTTTATTATAAGCACTCTATTTCAGAATCTGTATACCAGTTTGGATTATATATTTGAGTGTTTACTTTTTTACTGGTTTATACTTCTTGTAAATGACAAAAGGCAGGGACTATTACCATCTTATTCACCAATGTATGACCAGTATTGGAGGCTGTGCTTGGCACATAGTAAGTATGCAAAGAATTTGTGGTAGAAATATAAGTGCATGACTTCATCTAACTTAATTTATAAGTGAATTAATATAAGAATGAGAGAATTTCCATGGAATATCAACAACCCATTTTTTGTGTGAAAGGCCTTGTTTAATATACAAATGTAATATGCATGTCTGACATAAAGCCAAAGGTAGGACTGGTTATATAAATCTGGCAACTTTCAACGTATAGATGATATTTAGGGCTTCAGGATTCTGCTGTATCATCTCATCTAATAGTAGACAAATAATGCAAGCATGGATGAGTAAAAGAAGAGAGATCCAAATGAGTTTTCTAGTGTTTAATACATGACTGTTTAGTGCTTGCAATTTTAACAAATAAATAGTATAATTCAGTCTTTTGACTGAGACGTTTTATAACTTTAGCTGCTTTCATCTTCTCACATTGTATTCTAATCAAACCTTTCAGTAGAAAAGTATCTTCATGTTCTCCCCATCTCAGTACTCAGTACTTGGCAACACCATCACAATTGTTACACCATTTTCCTTTCATCTTGTGAAACTGTGTGGTCCAATATGGTATCCACCAGACAAGTTGCTATTGAGATGAGGCTTGAAATGTGCCTACTTCAAATTAATGTGCTGTAAGTGTAAATTACACATCAGATATGGAAGACTTAATATGAAAAAGAGACTTTCAATATTCCATTAATATTTTTACATTAATAATATTTTGGATATACTAGGCTAAATAAAATATATTAAATTTTTCTTTTTTTATTTTTTAATGTAGCAATAAGAAAATTTAAAAATTGCATTACATGCCTTGCATTCTATTATTATTGGACAGTGCATCTATACAACCACTGAAAATTAAGTATTTCATAATCACTGCATACCAACTTTTTTCTAATTATTACTTCTGTTTAAATATTTTCACCTTAAAGTGATTTCATAAGTAGCAGTCTAAAGAATTCTAATTAACTCTTTTTCTATTTTTATAAGCAAATTTACCTTAGGACAAAAATACTTTAAACCTGTCAATTAAAAGGACAATTAGTAAATTCATCAAATGTCATGTTTATATGTCTACAGTTAAATGTGTCTATATCCATCTAATGTACAAAGAGAGAGAGTAAGAGATAAGTTGGTACAATTGAAGTCATCATTCTCTTAATTTATAGAAGTTTATGTAATTGTTTATCTCAAATATATACAATAGACTCCTTTCTTTCTTTTCTTTCTTTCTTTCTTTCTTTCTTTCTTTCTTTCTTTCTTTCTTTCTTTCTTTCTTTTTTTCTTTCTTTCGCCATTCAACTTGCAATCTACCATTGAACAACTCTGGAGAACACATGCTGTGGCAGATAAAATATTGGATTTGGAATGTGGACATTGTGTTCTAGTTCTAGATTTGTCCTTAACTAGTAGTTTCCATGAGTTGCTTCTCTTGGACTTTGTTTCCATACTTGTGAAATTCTAATTTCAACTACTTTAATTTTAAGGTGTTTTCCAATTGTAAATTGTTTTGATAGGCCAAAAAAGATCCTAAACGTATGTCTTAATAATCCTTCATATTTTGAATTTTTCTCTATGTGTGTGTGTTGTGCAATAAATCTGTTAGAAATAAATATATTTGCACATAATGAAGTCATGGAACTTGAATTCAGGATTGAAATGAGAAAGGTAAGATACTTCCTACTTCCCAGTGTGCACATACATATATAAGTGTTTAGCTAGCTGGTCACTAACCTCTTGTAGAATAAGCCCACATCATTTGCTTTATTATCCATAATGTTTGTGCCCTGATAAAGTTTTACTGCATATGATTCAGCTTTTCAGTGGCTAGGTGGGACAGAAGATGGCAAAAGAAAGGAGAGAAAAAGGGACTTTTGGTGTGTCCTGTCTTTTACAATCACATTTTATACTACAGTTTTTCTTTTACATAAAATAATACACTAAAAAAATAGTCCTTAGGATTGTAATTTTTGATAAAAAAATCTAAACTACTTTATAGTAGTTTACTCTATAAAGATCTATTATACTTTCAAATTATAAACATGTTATATTTCCAAATTATTAGGAAACACTAGGATTAAAAGAGTTTTCATCCAATTTTTCTAGCCTGTTAAAATTATGTCTCCATTTTTCTGCCTTTTTTTTCCTCCTCACCATATCTTTTCTAAATTCTACTCCCATATTCATCATCCTGAAGCAATTTCTGATCACTATGTCTTTTTCCCAATGAAAGTCATTGCTAATGAATTTATATATATATATTTTAGGGGGGGGCAGAGAGAGAGGGAGAGAGAGAATCTTAAGCAGGCTCCATGCCCAGTGTGGAGACATGGGGCTCAATCTCACAACCTTGAGATCATGACCTCAGCCGAAATCAAGAGTTGGATGCTTAACCGACTGAGCCACCTAGGCACCCCAACTAATAAATTAAGAAATCAATATTTTTAATCTGTCATTTGGGGTTCTCTGCAGTATGGGTCTCACCTGAATTTCCAGCTTTATTTCTCAGCTGATCTCACATGCACCCTGCACTTTCACGCGAAACTAGACAACTCTCTTCTTCATGAATCTGTTCGTTCTAATTCCTCCAACTCATCCTTCTAAGTACCATTTCAGATACCACTTTGTTCATGGAATATTTTTCCTGATTACCTAAATTGATGTTAGAAAGGAATGATCTTCGTGAAAATATTTTGATAAGAGATTTATATTGTGTTTGCAGGAAGAATGGCAACAAAAATTTTGCTAAATTATTCTACAATATAAATAAATAAAAATACCAGGAATGCAAGGAGAAAACAGAAATTAGAGAAGTGATGAGAATAGAGAGGAGAAATACCTGAAGAATTTTTAAGGAAAAGATTAATGTTTAATATTAAGGGGTGTGTGTGTGTGTGTACATGTGTGCTATAAAAGCCTTGTGTGAATGATTCTATTTTTGTGTGGAAATGAAGAAGAGGCCCATTGTTTGGGATCTTAGTAGATTTTATGATCTAGTTCTTACATTAGAAGCCTAAGGTAAAAAATGACTCCTCTTACCTATCTCCTTTCTGTCCTTCTCAGGCAGTGGGTTAGCATATGGCTGAGGTTTTGCCAATCAGAAAATTTCAAAATATTTCTTGGGACTCTGAAACTTAAGCAAATAACTCAGAACACGGTGACAGTATAAAAGCCCTTCTTCAGTGGTGGTGGTGGTGCTCCAGGCTATTCTTGGATGAGCCTCATTATGCTTCCTGTTTCCTGGTCCTCCAGAGTATCCTTCTGAGTGTATTTTCCAAGTTGGTTCCACTTGCTTTGCTCAATTCTGTGAGCATCAGATATCCATCTAATAAGCTTCCTTTTTCTATTATATGATCACATAAATTCCCTAAGGAATGACTACAGGTCCTATGGTAGGCAGAATAATGGCTCCCTAAAGAGGTCCACACCCTAATCTCTAGGATCTATGCACATTTTACTTTATAAGGCAAAAGGGCATTAAGGTTGCAGTTGGAATTAAAATTGCTAATCAGCTGATGTTAAACTACAGGGATTATCCTGGATTATCTGAATGGGCTCTGTGTAATAAGGGTCACTAAATGTAGAAAAGGGAAGTGGACACATAGATCTAGGGGTCACATGGTATGAAAACGTCTAGATCCACTACTGTTTGCTTTGAAGATGAATGAAGGGGGCCATGAACTGAGGAATGAAGAAGCCCTCTAGAAGCTGGAAAAGGTAAGGTGTCTCCCCTAGAACCTCCAGAAAGGAACACAGCCCTGCCAACATCTTGATTTTAACCCACTAGGAATTATGTCATACTTCTGATATACGGAACTTTAAGATAATAAACTTGTACTGTTGAAGTCACTAAGTGGTGGGATAATCAATTATGGAAGCAATAGAAAACTAATACAGGTTCTAAGTAATACATTGTTGGGGAGGAGGTGATGTTGAGCTGAGACTATGCAGCTTTAAAGAAGGAGGTGGGAATTACCTGCTGACCTTTGTTATGCTTGTCTTCCTTTGCTTTGCAGCCCTTTCTCCATACCCCATGAGAACAACTACCTGAAAACTTAATGACAAATATGTTTTCTTCATTTCATACCACCTCCAATGACTAACTCCATGTGTTATACATGTTAGGTGTTAATGTTTATTTAATTAAATGTGTTGAATTACAGTGCAATAAACGAATGTTAATTAAGGCAATAAAGGAGACAAATAAAATAAATGTCATCCTTTTTTGATAGAGGGGTATATGTATTCCCTCCTCATCCTATATGGAAATTTCTGGATTATTACCAGCATAAGTAGAGAGATTGATGGACAACAACTTTTTACATAGTTACAAGCACCAGGATGAGAAGGGAGCCGTCTTCTTCCACCAACTGAACACAGAGCTCCTTGCTGAAAAGTGTGCAGCAACTGATAGTGGAAAAGAGTGGAGAAGACTGGAGCCCTTCAGCCCAATCCTGCTTTCAAAACTGAAACCCTCTGTCTTTGATGATAGGTAATCTTGTCTCCTTTCAGCCCCCGTCCTTGACTTCAATCTCCATTCATTTTCAACTTAACATCTCACTATTTCAGCAGTTGCCGTTTACTAATAAATATGCAGCACTGCTCTAGGACTTAAAAAAATAAATTTTCAGACCTGAAAATTTTCAGTATTATGTTTGAAAAGGCCAATACCCATTTCTTGGCCCTTTGCTGATGATATAGACCATCAGTTCTTTGCAAAGGAGATAAATCATGTTATAAGATGCTGATTAATGCTGTTTTTCTGCCTTCTTGGCTCTGGGATGTCTGGCACTCAGTCACCTGATCTAAAGTTAATAAATAAATTCAAACTTCTCTAGTTTGCCTTTAAAATATATTCTTGTTATGGTAAAAGCAAAGGCAGGTGTTAAGGCAGTCTTTTTTTTTCCTTCTATAACAAGACAAAACACCTACTAAAACCTCTCATTTTTATTTCTAGGTTTGCAATTTACTCAGTACAGTTGACCTTTAAACATATATGTGATATACACAGACAGGATATCCAATAAAACAAAAGATTTCTTGGTTTTAATGTATGGCATTTAAATACTCCTTTACTGCACTATTTATAAAACTGTTTTATAGAACAGTAAAAAGTATTGGGCTGTTTAAAAATGTTAATCCTATAATTAATAGTCAGAGGCATACGCTCTCCCCCAGCACAAGGCACTGATATTCTAAATCTGTCACTCTGAACTTTACAGTAGGAGACAGCCATCTGCCTGCATTCAGCCATCTAAAACAAAGCAAGAATATATGCTCTTATGTTTCCCCTGGTGAGATGCAGGATCATTATGATAAAAGTAGGCAACAAGGTTTAACTAATATGAATTAAGATAGCATGTGCTGAGAAAAAAAAAACACATTAAATCAAACTGATTTTATAAAAGTCAATGTTATTAGGTGATTGGATAGGGATGATTTGATAAAATAGAGCT
The DNA here is from genome assembly GCF_002201575.2 of Neomonachus schauinslandi. Classification (NCBI taxonomy): domain Eukaryota; kingdom Metazoa; phylum Chordata; class Mammalia; order Carnivora; family Phocidae; genus Neomonachus; species Neomonachus schauinslandi. The sequence continues at coordinate 90,876,547 of NC_058410.1, read as the reverse complement.
CATTACGTACTGTCAAGTAGAAAGGAAATATGTGTGTGGGTGACATGTTACTGAGTCTCATAGCCCTAAAAACCTTCTCTGTGTTACTGAATCTAGTAAGGTCTAGATTCAGTAAGGTCTCAATTTTAATTAAGGTCTATACCTAATTTACACCTCCATTTCACTATGAAAAATCAAAGTTGTTATGATAAAATACTTTAGTATTCCCTCACAAGTTAAGGATATTAACTGGAAGTAAAAAAGCAAGGTTGTGAAGAAAAATCAACTTCCAACATATCTTTACATATAGATGCCTGTGCAATTATATATTTTTTTCAGAGAATCGTATTCCTTCATCATTGATATCTAGATTTTTCTGAAATTCAAATCTTGTTCATCTACTTTCTATATTTCAGTTTTACTGAAATCATTATGGAAATAGATATATGATTCTTTTCAGGTCACCTAATGTATTTTTCAGTTTAATGTTACGTTGATCACAATAATAAAACTCTCCAGTAAAAATTTAGATCAACATTAACATCTTTGGTTTTCTGACTTTCAAAATTTCATTTTTTAAAGAAAATGCTCTTTTCTTCCTGAAATAAAAATACTTCTTACACAGATTAAAGAGTGAGAAAATTCAGAAATTCCATGCCATGCCATCATGTTTAATATGATTTTCTAACTAGTGTAGCAATAGAGCATGGTGGTTAAATGTGAAGTCTGGAGTCAGCCAAGATTGCTTCTAATCCTACCTCTACCACATACAAGTTGTGTGACCTTCAGCAAGTAATTTAATAGAGTCTAGGCCTTAGATTTCTCATTTGTAAATGGGGGTAATTTGCAGTGCCCACTTCAGCTGGGTATTCTGAGGGTAAAGGGAAATAAGATGCACGAAGCACTCAGTGCAGTGTCTGGTAAATCAGAACTCTTCACAGTGATATTATGTAAATTTCATTCCTGAAGCTGAATTTCATATATTTTAGATGTTGAATGTACTCAATAAAGGACTCATTTAAGAAATTATTCTCATAGCAATTACCTTTAAATTCTAGGCATTTTAATACTGAGAATAGATAGATAGATGATGGATAGATAGATAGAGATGGATTAATTGATTGATTTGGAGAGTGTTTATCCAAATCAAGATTTTTACCAGGTAGGTGAAACACTGAAACTGGCACACAATAATGTTTATTGAAATCTACACTTAGAAATTGTGGCACCTGGCCAATCTAGATAATGCTATAAAAAGTCTCATCATCGTACCAGATTCCTGAACCATGGGTCTTAGGCGCCAGTTATCATCTGTCAATCTGGATTGTAAGATGCATACCAGTATGAATTATATTTAGAGCATTAGATTGAAAACACAAACCTGTGCTTGGCTTTCTTTATGACTGAAAGAAGAAAGGTACTTAATTCAAAGAGATAAATGATTAAAAATAAATATAATTTTTACAGTTGGAGCATAGTACACCACATTCTTTTTTTTTTTTAAAGATTTTATTTATTTATTTGAGAGAGAGAGAGAATGAGAGAGAGCACATGAGAGGGGGGAGGGTCAGAGGGAGAAGCAGACTCCCTGCCGAGCAGGGAGCCCGATGCGGGACTCAATCCAGGGACTCCAGGATCATGACCTGAGCCGAAGGCAGTCACTTAACCAACTGAGCCACCCAGGCGCCTGTACACCACATTCTAAATATTACACTGAAATATTTCCCCAAAAAGGAGGCAAGAACAACAAAATCACAGATAATATTATAATAATGGATAATCTAAAAACAGTTCTATTGAATGAATTTTGTTTAGAGTATCACAAACCTCAGATATTACCGACTTAAAGTTTCTTAAAAAAAATCTCTAATTGGTAATAATTAGTCACAGCTTCTGATTATTTTGCACTTAGAAATAAATATTCTATAGTGGATTACCTAATTTTTATAATGCATGTCATTCAATTATTAGTCTTTAAAATACTGTAAATTCAACAGGAAAAAATGTAGAAGGTAGAAAATGATTAATAATGCTGAAAAAAAAATAAAATCTCCTCAACAACAAATATAGAATAGATATTCCCAATTCTTTTCCTGAGGTCAGTCTCCTACGTTCTGCCACTGAAAACACTAAATACAACTAAACTTCAGTCAAGCCTTGGGTTTAACTCCAAATAAACCTGGATTTCTCTCTTTCTGGAGGAAAGTATAGGTCTGTGCATCAGTGTTAAAGCTACTCAGTAAGGAGTTAAAGGAGGGAGAACTGGGGATTCAGTGGGAGAGGTAAGGATTATGGCTGGAGGGTCATTTGTAGTTTAACATGTGTGACTGACCAGGAGATATAACCAATAACTACAGACTCCTCATTTTGTAACATCAATTTCACTATCATTAGTAAATTTGGATTTAAAAAAAAAACATTAAAAATCAAAGTATAGTTCAAGAAAGGTAAGAAAGGTATTTTTCTAAAACTCCACCTAACATGAAATTAAAAAAGGAAAAAGCCCTTTCAGAGTTTTAAATGGCTAAGTGTGGATCTAAAACAGCTTTACAATCCAAATTATGTCCCTAGAACTCTACTTACAGAATGTAATATAAATGATCTCACACTGTAGCGGAAGTCAAGTCTCATATTTTGCAGACTTAGGAAACATTCACTAAAAAATCAATAGTGATGTGTCCTCAAAAGCATTTTACAGTTAAAAAATAGACTTTAAGGACACATAATATTTATATAATGAGCATTAAAATAGACGAAGTTTACATTTCCATGCCTTTTACTATATTTACTTGCTTATTTGGCTGAAGATTAACACACAGCACTCATACAAGGTCATTTGGCAAGAAGAGCTGAATAATGTATTATGTGTTCCTATGAGTTTGCTTCCAGAGGTCCTACATTTTGGTATTTAAAAAAGGAAATATTTAACACAATCATGGATAAATAATGAAATTCTTTGCCATCTGGATCATTATCCAATAGTAATCCACATCCTCACTTACCTAATTTAGAACCAGTGATTAATTTTATATAGAAAACAATGTCACTTTTCAGCTCTTAGTGTAGGGACATGCATCATGACCCAATGCCTTTGTAATCTGCCCAGGGCGTTTCTGGCTCTAATTGCCCAACACTGCTTTAATTAACTGAGACTCATAGGAGGCCATTAGATGTTGACAATAGGGAAATTTTCTTTTGATTCATAAATAGCTCCATTAATACTAAAACAATATTCCTAAACATCAAAAAATAATGTACTCTTCTTACCAAAATAATTTAAATATGGGTATCTGTTTATAAAATATAAAAATAATGATTTGATTAACAACTAAGCAATAAAAATAGTATAAAGTAGAACTTAATTGTTTCTATGGTGACAAAGGATGGACTACACCATAATTTTAGAAGAAACCATATAAATAACACTACCTTTCAACTTTAACTCTTATTTTGTGTGACAATTAAAAATATAATCTGAATAACAATCCTAATGGAGAAAAAAAAATCTTAGGTTTGCTTCTACAATACTGAACCAAAAGTGTTCTATCAGAATTCATTTTTAAATAAAATTATACAGATGTTTCTTGTTTGTGCTAGTATCTGTCAATGTGTACAATAAGGTTGCAATTCCCTTGTACCCTCTGGAGAAATTTTTTTTTTTTTTAAAGATTTTATTTATTTATTTGAGACAGAGAGAATGAGAGAGAGAGAGCACATGAGAGGGGGGAGGGTCAGAGGGAGAAGCAGGCTCCCTGCCGAGCAGGGAGCCCGATGCGGGACTCGATCCAGGGACTCCAGGATCATGACCTGAGCCGAAGGCAGTCGCTTAACCAACTGAGCCACCCAGGCGCCCCCCTCTGGAGAAATTTTTAAAAATTAATGAAGATTGATTACCTTGTTCACAGAAACGGCCAGTAAAATGTAGTGGACAGTCACAGTGGAATGAGAACATACCACTGGAGAGGAAGACAGGATGGCAAGTGCCTCCATTGTGACACACATCCTCCTGGCACATGGAAGGCACTGCAAGAAGGGAGCTGAGGGAAGTCCATAGGGAGCCAAGCCCTTCTGTTACACCAGAAGGAGCAACAGAGGACATTGTAGACAGATTAGAATCCTGGGATCTAGGTTATAAAAAGATCAGGAAACACAATGTAAGTAAAAGTACATGAACTTAAACAGAAATAACAGAAACTCTGATTTAAAATAAGATGAAATAAAAACAATAGCATGCATGGTTTAACTGAGGATAAAGAGAATAGTCATGTTTGTTTTCCAGCTGTGGGATTTATAAATGTTGAAAATGCCTAAGTGACAGAATGTGACCCTAGGTGGGTCACAGAGCTGTAGTCAATCTATATAGTTTTGAGAAGCTTAGTTAATTTCTTCTAAGTAGTAAAAAAAAAACCTGGGTGTATCAACCTCAAAAAGCCTAAGAGTCAGTTCTCTTATGTAAAATAATTTGATTTTGGCTAAACATAGTTCTACTTTGGCTATTTTAACCCTCATGAACTGAAGATCAAGAAATTAGGCCATGTTACATTTTAATGGTAAAACTGCTTGAAACTGAATTATTTCTAGGTTGATTATTAGAAATATGTATTCTTCAAAATGACTTGCATTCATTTCTAAAAGTTACCCAAGAGGTACCTTATGAATGCCTGCAAGTAATTCCCTAATTATTTTCACAAATTTTACTACCAGCTTAATTTTTTTTCTTGTCTAATAATGATACAACAACAACAAAAAATCCCTTTGAATTAAGATGAAGTTCCTTACTTTTACATTCAAAGCCTCTTGATAATGAATTTCTTCTTTGCTTTCCAGCCTATTTTATTGTGATCCCTAATAAGTACCTTAACTTCTCTCCTACCCAATTAAATTACTATTCCTTAAAAACTCTGAACTTACTGAATTTTGGTAGTTTGAACTATTTTCTTTGCTTGTTGCTCCTTTCTTCTTATCTAAATTTCACCTAAAGTGCCAAGTCAAGATCTATATTATTTCCTCCATGTAGCCTTCTTCGTTGCTCCTGGTTCACTGACAAGAAATTAATATTTCTTTTATCTCTAAAATTCCATATGTTATTGTACCACTGCTAGAATATTTTCCACTGGCTTGGAATATATTTTTTATTTTACATAGAGCTACTTCAGCCAGGCTGAACACTGGTCATTGTTTTCTATCTTTCCTCCAGAAACAAATTCCTCATTTTGGGAGAATTCCTTATTCATAGTAAACATTCTATAAATATTTGTTGAATTAATGTCTTCAGAGTACTCCTGAGTATTACATACTGTTTGGAAGCAGTGCTTTTGGAATTTTCATTTAATACAATCATCAAGAGAATTATCCTTTAAAAAATCTTGCTATGATACAAATAATCGACAACTTAACTATCTGAGTAAATGTTTAATTTGTACATTGTCATAAAGAAAAAACCGTGGCAGAAGAAGTCAGTTCAATGATAACCTCTGACTGATATTTAGAGACTTAGTTATTTTTGCATCTCCTGTATATACCCATGTCAACTTACTGGAATAAAAAGAAGCTGAAGAAAGGGAGACAATTTATGAAAACATTTTACCAAAGTAATATTAATGTGCAGGTCAGTTCTTTTGTTTTACAATCCTTTTGCAACCTCAAATTCTTATTTATGGTGTTTAACACAGGTTGTAGCCATATAGTTATATTTATGATTAAGCTGACTGTCTTCTCTCTCCTTGAATGCAATCTCCACGAAGAATGGATGGATGGATCATCTCTGCTCTTTACTTCATTTTATCCCCGACAACAATGCTTATCCCCAAGTAAGCTCTCCAATAAACATTTTATAAATTAATTTGAGTAATTTTTGTACATATGCAATGGACCACAGTACTAACAAGAATAATAGCAAGTGAAAATAATTTTATCTTTGGGGTCAATTTCAGAACTCCATTACATAGCTCTTTAGTTTTATAAATAATATAAATTCTAACATTTTTGATGCAATCTTCTAATCAATTTTCTCGGATTTCATTCTATTAGATTAACATAGTTCTTTCCATTTGAACTCATAATATAAGTTTGTCCCTTTAAAGTAACTTCCATCAAGCACTGCTAATTTAAAGTTCATGGGATTTTTTACTTGGTATTCTATATTCTAATTTAATTTTTAGTTTTATTGTTTCTTAATGATTTCATTATTTTGTCTGTCTCTTGCTATGGACTTCATGAACTGCAGTCAATCATCTCTTTCACGGGCGCCTGGGTGGCTCAGATGGTTAAGCGTCTGCCTTTGGCTCAGGTCATGATCCCAGGGTCCTGGGATCGAGTCCCGCATCGGGCTCTCTGCTCCTTAGGAGCCTGCTTCTCACTCTGCCTCTCTCTCTCTCTCTGTCTCTCATGAATTAAAAAAAAAAAATCATCTCTTTCAGGAATAAATTAGACTGAATTAAATGTCACTACTTCTTTCTCCCACAGTAGCTGCTAAGGGAGCCTATGTCTCACCTGAAAAAGTCAATGTGTTGCACCTTTCAGCTGCTAACTGATTATACAGAAATGATTACTATTAATTGATCCATCAATTAAAACATCAGGGTCATAAATCAAATTTTGAAAACAGCATCAATATGATATATTCTGTTATTAAGATCAAATTTTGTATCTGATATATTACTATTAATAGTCCTTGACTTCCAGTATTTTTCTTTTCTTAAATTATAAATTATGGGTGGTGCCTGGGTGGCTCAGTCGTTAAGCGTCTGCCTTCGGCTCAGGTCATGATCCCAGAGTCCTGGGATCGAGCCCCGCATCGGGCTCCCTGCTCCGCGGGAAGCCTGCTTCTCCCTCTCCCACTCCCCCTGCTTGTGTTCTCTCTCTCGCTGTGTATCTCTCTCTGTCAAATAAATAAAATCTTAAAAAAAAAAAATTATAAATTATGTCATGACTCACCTATTCTAATGACTTTTTTAAAAAGGTTATTTACTTATTTGAGAGAGAGAGAGGGAGAGTGAGCACACAAGCAGCAGGGAGGGGCAGAAGGAGAAGCAGACTCCCCACTGAGCAGGGAGCCCGATGCGGGATTCCATCCCAGGACCCCGGGATCATGACCTGAGCCAAAGGCAGATGCTTAACCAACTGAGCCACCCAGATGCCCCATTATTTACCTATTTTAGAATTAAAATAACTGTTATTCAATTTTTTATATATTTAAAAGAAATAAAAATTTCTTTGGATAACATTTTATCTTATTTTTACATAAAAGGTTAAAAATATCAAGTACATTTTATTTTTACATTTTACATTTTATTTATCTTATTTTTACATAAAAGGTTAAAAATATCAAGTAAACGTGGACATTTATTAAACCCATTAGATGATGGTCATATTGATATAATTAGCAATGTAAAAAAAGGAGCATTAAAGTTGTAATTATTTTCATTCTAAAAATTATGAATGCATGAGAGCTTAGAAATAAATCAAGATTCAGTGTTTTCAAAATTGTTTTTTAAATTAACAATACTGTAAAACTTCATTGCCTTTCTTATTTAAATACTAGTTTACTATCTAAAATAGTAAGTGTAAAGAATCTGCTTGACTGTCTCTCGGGTATCTTTGTGATGAACCAGTCACTGCTATAACAAGTAGTCACCTCTAATGACCTTTTTCTGAATGAATTAATGATTGAATGATATGCTAATTTTACTCAAAATCAAGCGTGACCCTTAGAGAAAGGCACCTTGATATGACAGTGATTGCAAATCATGTTGTGGGAGCTCTAGGTAGAACAAGAAAGGAGGACACACTACTTGTTGTCTCATTCCTGCCATTCTCCCGTTTCCAGAAAGTTCTACAGAATCATTTGCATGGCAGTCAACAAGTAGTTCACATTGCTGTAGCCTGAGGGATTTTGCTTGTCAGCTGACTTTATCACTGCTCAGCAGACATTTGTCTGGCTTCCACTTCTTAGAAATAATGGACTCACTCACAAAGGTGAACCCTGGAAGCCCTGATTTTTAAGCAGAAAAATGTAACTTTTAAATTAGGATGAAGTATTAAAGGAAAGAAACTCAGCTGGAGGAATCTTGAGTTTGTACATACTCCATTCTACTTATCTTTTATCTACTTATCTTTTCACCTACTAGAATATACTAATTGACTCTTTACTTTTTCACCTAAAAATAACTCTTAGCAGGCTGCCCTATCAGTAGGTACAGTTCTTCATTTTCCTTTTAAAAGTTGCAAAGTGTTGTAGTGTTTGGTTATACATCATTGATCCTACCAGTTTGGGATTAATATATTTAAGCTGTTTCAAGTTTTTCCCTATTATCTGAGTCATACATTCCTTTTCATAGCTATACTGAGATATACCCATTTAATGTGCAAGATCCAATAAATTTTAGTAGATCCAGAGTGGTGCAACCATCACCATAATCTAATTTTATGTTTTGTCTTCCCTAAAAGAAACTATATCTATTAACAGTCACTCCCCACCACCTACCCTCAGCCTACATTTTGTATCTATACATTTGCCTATTTTGGACACTTTATATAAATGGAATCATAATATGTGATCTTTCGTGACTGGCTTTTCCACTTACCATAATGTTTTCAGGGTACACTCATGCTTTTGTATATAACAAAACTTTATTGCTTTTTATCACTGATATGGATATACCACATCCTGTTTGTTACTTGATAGACATTTGAGCAGTTCTTAATTTTGGTCTATTTGAATAATGCAGCTATGAACATTCACATTCAAGCTTTTGTCTGGATGTATGTTTTCAATTTTCTTGGATATATACCTAGGAGTAGAATTGCTGAGTCATATATTTTATGTTTAAATTCTAAGCAACAGCTAAGCTATTTTCCAAAGATGCTGTACCATTTTACAATCCTGCTAGTAAAATATTAGAGTTCCAATTTCTCCACATCCTTGTTGCATCATACATTCCTACAAGTGTTCTATATATTTAAATTTTTTGTGGATTTTCTGGGCGCCTGGGGGGCTCAGCTGGTTAAGCAACTGCCTTCGGCTCAGGTCATGATCCTGGAGTTCCGGGATCGAGTCCCACATCGGGCTCCCTGCTCAGCAGGGAGTCTGCTTCTCCCTCTGACCCTTCTCCCTCTCATGCTCTCTGTCTCGCAAATAAATAAAATCTAAAAAAAAAAAAAATTTTTTTTGTGGATTTTGACAAATTTCCCTTAAAATAGTTGCTAAAGTTCATGTAATGGCAACTCACAACACATTTATGCCAATAGTTTTATTATTGAATTTTAAATCTTTAACAGTTACATAAAAACTATCAACTTACGGTTATTTCAATTTACTTTTTTTTTTAAGATTTTATTTATTTGTCAGAGAGAAAGAGAGAGAAAGAGCACGAGCAGGGGGAGTGGCAGAGGGAGAGGGAGAAGCAGGCTCCCCACTGAGCAAGGAGCCTGATGATGTGGGACTTGATCCCAGGATCCTGGGATCATGACCTGAGCTGAAGGCAGACACTTAACCGACTGAGCCACCCAGGAGTTCCTCAATTTACATTTCTTTATTCATAAGTATGGTAAGCAGAATGACGGTCCCCTTAAATATATCCACATTCTAATCACTGAAACCTATGAATGTGTATGTTATAAGGTTGAAGATGGAATTAGGTTGCTAATTGGCTGTTTTATTTTTATTTTTAAAGATTTATTTATTTATTTATTTATTTATTTATTTATTTATTTATTTGAAAGAGAGGCGGGGAGGGGCAGAGGGAGGGAGGCAGAGTCCCAAGCAGATTCTGCACTAAGTGTGGCCCACACAGGGCATGATATCTCATGACCCTGAAATCACCACTGGAGCTGAAACAAAGAGTCAGTACTTAACCAACTGCACCACCCAGGTGCCACTAATTGGCTTGTTTTAACAGAGATATTATCCCAGATATCCTAGATACATCCACGTGGGCCCAATGTAATCACAAGTTGTCCTTAAAAGTATAAGTTGGTGGCTTAGAAGAAGAGTCAGTGTCAAAAGAATGCGATGTGAAAAAGACTCAACTGACTATTGTTGGTTTTAAAGATGAAAGAGGGTCACTAGCCAAGGGGTGGAGAGCCTCTAAAAGCTGAATTCTTTGCTTGAGCCTCCAGAAAAAATGCAGTCCTACCAACACCTTGATTTTAGCCCAGTGACACTCATATCAAAATTTCCGACCTCCGCAACTGTAAGAAAATGTATTGTTTTAAGCCACTCAGTTTGTCATGATTTGTTACAAACTCTTTTCACAGTGTTATTTTCCATTTATCTTTGCAAGTGTGAACTATCTGTTCATGTCCTTTGACATTTTATTAGTTGTATAGATGTTTTTCTGGATATTTAAGTTCTTTGTATATTGAAGAAACTGGCTTTTTGTTATATATGTAGCAAGTATTTTTCACAATTTTTTTTAAGATTTTATTTATTTATTTATTTGACAGAGAGAGACACAGCGAGAGAGGGAACACAAGCAGGGGGAGTGGGAGAGGGAGAAGCAGGCTCCTCGCGGAGCAGGAGCCCGATGTGGGGCTCGATCCCAGGACCCCGGGATCATGACCTGAGCCGAAGGCAGATGCTTAATGACTGAGCCACCCAGGAGCCCCTCACAATTTTATGTTTTGAATTTATTTTAGCATATTATGCCACAAAGAAAGTTGTATTTAACACAAAAATGATTAATCCTTTCTTTTATAGTTATTAGGGTTGTGTGATTATTTACATGCTTAAAATATATTCCTCATTTGTAGATTTTATTAAAACTTCACATGTTCAAAAGACTGCCTGCTATGTAAAGACACAAAATTGTACTATTTCTGTGGAGTTTCTCAGTGGTCAGGCCTTCAGTTCCCATGCAGGGTAACTGACAGCACCTAGTCATGTTTTAGTGGTGGTGGCTAACAGGAATAAACCCAGAGAAGAATTTAATTTCTCCTTTAACTCTCAAAATCATGAGAACATCATGATATCAAACAGAGCTTTAAATATATTGAAAAATGCTTCAGATCTTAATTTAAGAGGCATCTGAGTGCCTCAGCTGGCTAAACATCTGACTCTTGATTTTGGTTCAGGTCATGATCTCAGGATTGTGAGATCGAGTCCCATATTGGGCTCTGCAACTGGGCGTAGAGTCTGCTTAAGATTCCTTCTCTTCCCCACCCTCTCACTCCCTCTTAAAAAAAAAAAATTATTTAAATTGTCAGCATTGTCTACTAGCTCTAAAATTCATATCGTCGGGGCGCCTGGGTGGCTCAGTTGTTAAGTGTCTGCCTTTGGCTCAGGTCATGATCCCAGGGTCCTGGGATCGAGCCCCGCATTGGGATTCCTGCTCGGCAGGAAGCCTGCTTCTCCCTCTCCCACTCCCCCTGCTTGTGTTCCTGCTCTTGCTATCTCTCTCTCTGTCAAATAAATAAAATCTTTAAAAAAATAAAATTCATGTTGTCTTTAGTTTGATCTAATAATTTCAAAAATAATTAATCAAAGTTAATTCTTCCTGAGAGCAAAACACAGAAAAATGTTTGCTATTTAAAATGTATTTAACATAATTATATCAAAAGAAGAAATATATAAAATTACTGTTAATACATGTAAAATTCTCTTTTACCATTCAAGATAAAAATTAAATATCAAAACAACAAATTATACATGGAAGAATCAATCTGAAAACATTAATCTCAAGGTTTACTCTTCTTTTTTTTAGTATAACATTATTCAATAAAATAAGAATACTATCCTAATAACAAATGCAATAATATTTAACATTTTAAAACACAAGTAAATTAATTCACTATTAACATAATAGGGGGATTTTAAAAGATCATGTTTTCACATTGTCCAAATTTTTCTCACTAAAGGAATACATTTCTCATTCTCACAATTTTGTATTTTTTAACTATTACATATTCATAGATAAGGTTCTTTAGATCACAGCATTCTCACATAATGGATGTTCACAACATTGCTGTGTGTTAGAAAAGACTTCTACTCCAGGGTATTACAAGCCACTGTTTCTCAGTATACAGGGTGGGTAATTTTGAAGAGCTGTACTCTCATTGATAGATTGTGATTCTCCTTTCCCATTTCAGCCCTACTGGGGGGTTGTTCCTGATCACAGAGAACATGCAAGCTGTCCTGATCTTGACTCTAGAGCCCAATGCTGGATGGGAATTAAATTAATGCTTTATGCCAATATGCCAAATCAGGAACTATCAGAAACCCTGAATTTCTCTCCTTTTCTTCCTTTCCATATCTGAAATTCTAAACCTCCACCACCCTTTTTAAAAACTAGTAAAATATCTTTTCTGCATTCTGTCAGTTCTCCTATGTTCATATTTTCTTTTCAGTATCTCTGACTTTAGTTCCTGTTTTTCTTTAATCCATCCTTCCCACCGTTCTTGTTCGTATATTACTCCCATGCCAAAAATTATTCCAACTGAAAATATACCTTCTTCTGTGATTTGGTTCTATCTTATTTTCCCGTTTTATCTGCCTCCACTGCCTTAATATATGTCCAATATATGTTCTAACCACATCTTAGTGTAATTTTTTCAATATTTCATGCTTCATGCCTTTCATAAGCTAGGTTTCCCTAAAGTGCACTTTTACCTTAAAATATCCCTTTCTTTCTGTAAGAACAAAAGAACTTCCTTTAAGTTCCAAAGTTACTGTCTCTAAATTTCTTTTGGGCTTCCCCTAGACACATTAATTGTATCAATAGTATATGTATATCTAACTAAAGAAATAATATAAATAACTCTAATGCTATGGAAGTACACAAAGTGAGAGGACTTATTCATATCCTCCTCCAACCCAATACCACTCCATTCACAAGAGGCAATCACTCTACTTTCCATTTTGTACAAATATATACCTAGATTATATGGACATATAACTTAATTTTCTTTTTTTTTAATCAGTTTTTGAACAAGTGAAATTGAATTAGAAAGGATAATGCTAGCTCCTGTAATAGATACACTTTGAAATCTCAGTAGCTTAGCAACATAGAAGCTTACTTCTTGTTCATATAAAGTTCAATCACCATAGGTGGAAGGAAAAATTGTTTCCTGTAGTCATTCATTGACATTCAGAGTCTCAGGAGACATAGCCTTCACCATTCTCACGATGTAGTTTCTAAGGTTGCCTTGTATGTCATATGCAAATATCTAAATAACTAACCAGGTAAGAGGGGGGAAAGATGGAGCATGGAAAATCTTATTCCATTCCATTCCACTGGCCAAAACTTAGTCATATGGCCAAAAAGGGTGGGAAGTACTCTAGCTATATGCCAGGGAAGGTAGGAAAATTAGTTTGGTGAATCACATAATTAGTTTGGTGAATCCAGCCAGGCTCTGCCATGGAAATCATGCTATAAATATTGTTATTTAATAAAACTAAAATAAAAAAGAATTTCTATGCTTTTCCCCCCACAAAATATCTTGGGGATATTTTATCATCATTACATATAAATAAGGCTCAGAAATTTTAATGAGAAGTTCTTAGTGTAAATGTATCACAAAGTATTTAATCATTGACATATTGATATAAATTTATTCATATATTTTTAATATAATTTTTCAAATTATACATATGACAGCAAATTTATTGTATAAATATCTTGTGCACATCTATGAATATATCTGAAGAATAAATACCTAGAAGTAAAACTTGTTGGGTGAAGTAAGTATGCCAAATTTGTATTTTAATATACAGTCCATAAAAGCCTGTACAAAAGTAAGCTCCCCAGATTGTTTTTGGTTACTAATTTCCTTAATCCCTCACCAAAATTAAATATCATATTCATTTAGTTGGTTATGTATCTTATGAATAAGCATTATAAAAATTATAACCTCACTGTTGTTTCTGATTTGAATTGTGATTTTTAAATATATCATTTGTCATTTACATTTTATCTATTTTAAATCTCTAGAATATATACTTTTCTCACCTTTTCATTTGGGTTATTTGTTTTTATTTCAATTTATAGGAGATAATTATATATGACATATTACTCTATTTTATGTCTTTTCAAATAAGATTTCCTGGTCTTTCCAAGCATTTTGTATGTTTTCCATTTTCCCTCTTCTTTTTCCTATTGAAAATTAATTTGCTACATGCAATTATCCTTCTAATATAGGAAACTTGTCTTTCTTCTCTGGATACCTTTAAAAAGTTCATCATCAGGGATTTTTCTCATTATTTTGGCATTTTAATTATTTAAAACTTTTTCTCTATGTTAGCCTATATTTTATGTCTGTCTTGTAGCTGGAATGTTTTTTTCAGGTGCTATATTACCCAAAATGGAAGTCATCATTTTTTTCTTTAATCTTCCAGGAACTTCTCAAAATGCATGCCTATTAAAAGAACACTTTTTTCAACACTAATATATGTAAATGTAGCATGTGAATGTGGTGTGTGTGTGTGTTTGTGTATCTTTACGTTTTTGTAGTTTTCCATATATTCTAGATGGGAGTAGACTTAGATATGGGTGTATTTATTTGACAGAGAGAGAGAGATATCGAGAGAGGGAACACAAGCAGGGGCAGAGGGAGAGGGAGAAGCAGGCCTCCTGCTGAGCAGGGAGCCCGACATGGGGCTCGATCCCAGAACCCTGGGATCATGACCTGAGCCGAAGGCAGAGGCAGACGCTTAACGACTGAGCCACCCAGGCGCCCCTATGGCTGATTCTTAAAGGACCAGAAGAAGCTGGCTAGAGAAGGGTGGGCAAAGAAGTGTGTGGTGTAGGGAAGGACACTCAGAACCCTGTCAAAGGATGTTGAATGTCCAAAGACTCAAAAGAAAGAGACAACATGTGAGGGGAACTGGAAATGGTTTGGCATAGAGAAGGTTACTGTGTGTGTGTGTGTGTGCATGCACGCGTGTGCGTGTGCATGTGTGTGCGTGCGTGCGCGCAACTCCAGGTGAGTCGGGAGACAGGCAGGGGCTGCATCATGCAGAGATTTGTTGACTACATTTAAAGGCAATGTGAAGCCATGTGAGTAAATGTAAGTTTTTACAAGTAAATATAAGTTTTTAATACGATTTCCCAACTGCCTTTGTGATAAGTAGTCTCTCCCATCTCCCAATGACTTCCCCTGTGTGCCACTTGGATAAGATCCCCATGGCACTGACCAAAATCCTGTTCCATTTGGTTTGAACTGACAAACCTGGCTTTGGCCCAGGAACCCCAAAGAACTCCCCCTACAGACCCTAATAAAGGCATTTGCTCTAGGTCCTCTCTCTCTCTCTCTCTTCCCAAACCCTGCCTTGACCTCTTGTGTGGCTCAAGGCATGCTATGTACTTCCTCCACTACCTGTGAATAATAAACTCCTCTACTTCAATTCCATTGTGGTCTTTTGTTGAACCACAGCTCACCATCTAACACGTGGGGCCCTACTTAACAAATGTTAATTTAACAAAGTCACATTTGATTTCCAAAAGGACTTTGTGATTAATTTCATATATGAGGTGTGCTTTAGTCAGGGGCTGTCAGAAAACAGATGCAAACTCAGAAAGAGTAACAAGTGAGTTTAATGACGAGACTATTTTCAAGTTGGAAAAGCTTGAGAGAATCAACAAGTGATGGAAACGTGTCCCAAGAATAGAATCTGTTACTCACTGAACCTGAATGGGCAAGCAAATCAAGTACTTTCTGCATTGTGGACAAAGACATGGGTATAGAAGAAGGACCACCTGATAAGAGCCGTGGTCCTGGGGAAAGGAATGAAGCCGCCGCAAATTTATATCTAGCTGACAGAGAATAGAGAATAAATAAAGTGATCTCTTCCTCTTTCTACTCCTTCAATGTCTTGCCTTCTCTTTGGCCAAACACGGCTGAAAGTCAGAGGCCAAAGGGATGTGGGTACTTACAGCCCATAGATGTCAGCCTCCCAGGGTACCAAGAAGGGTGGAAAAAGATGATCAGTAGATCTGGAAGTGAAGCAGAAAATAGATAGTTCAGGGAGAAAGGTAAAAAAGGATAGGTGAATCTCAGATTTTGGAGCCACGTAGGAGGTCAAGGCAGGGTTTAGGCAAAGAGAGAGAGAGAAAAAGGTGAGACAGACAGGACTTAGAGCAAATGCCTTCACTCTCACTGAGTGAACAATACCATTTGGTGATATGGAAGATATAAATTTCATGCTGGGGACAAATTATCTCAATCTTGACCTAATGGGAAGATATCTTATTTAAATTCCTAGTAGTACCTACCTCCTTTTTCCAGAACTGATTTTTTTTTTTTTTACTTAAAAAACAATTCTTTGGCAATTTGGGAGAAGAAATGAGCACATGAACTTGTATCACCACTTTGCATGAGAATACAGTAAAATACATCTTTTACAAATAAATAGTAATCATTTTATTACATTCTTGCTCAGTTGGGTCACAAAATCACAACCCTTGATATCTTCATTCACCAGGGGACAGCTAGCAGAATTGCAGGCAATGCGATCAAGGGGATCTAATCATTTCTCCAAAGAGAAAACCATATGGTTATTACAAAAGGCTATTACATAAGGGGAATGTTTTAAGAGGTTTATTTTAACATACTAGGCCTAATACAAAAGAGCCACAAATAGCTAAAGCAATGATAGAAAAAATGTTCACTTCAAAATTAAAAAGGCTAAAGAAAAATATTAGACACAATAATTTTACTTTCAAAACATGACAGCTTACATTAAAAGGTATTCATTGGTTTCTCACTAATGTGAACAACCTGATAAATTAGTTGGGAATCTTAAAGTAGGCATACAAAAAATTAAACTCAAATCCAAATGTAAATCATTACTTAAAATTCTATTGTACTACAGAGAACAAGCTCAGGCACTCAGGACCCTATATCATTTTCCATCTAAGTTCTAAGGAAGATGCAAATATAGTTCTATCTTTCATTAATTTTAAAAATGTTTGCTGTTCTATTTTTTTCTTTACATAAACCTTGGAATAGAAAAGAATGTCATTTGTGTAGACCAATCTTTTTAAAAATACACTAGATGACCTAAGAAAATAACTAAGTAGATCAAAAGGTACTGAAGCACTGGATACTCATGGACATTAAAGCAGTACTGTCTATCTCATCTTGTTCTTAAACACTCAATATTATATTACTGAAGCAATGGATTCAACCTTGTCTGATATGAACATCTATTAATGGCTTGTCTGTGAGAAGCTAAGCAATTGGCTTTAACCAGCAATATCCTCAAGACAGTAGAGACAGTCTATGCACCATCACTTCTTATGCATTCAAACGTGATGCCTTAAAACATTTATAATCTTTCAGTTTATCTCAAGAAAGTTAGATACATTTAATAACCTTTTTAGTGCCTCAACTCCATAATCTCTATGAATTTTAACATCATATTTCAGAGAACTACCAGGACTATTCAAGGTAAGACTAAATGGGCCTTAGAGAATTATTGTATAGCAGTGGTTAATAACCAATAATAAACCAGGGTTGCATCTGACATCTAGACAGACAATCTCATTTAACTGAGTGTATTGAAGTATCTCAGGAATGCTAAGGGGGATTCACTCTGAAGGAGAACAATGTGGCACCAATGTTGAGGCACAATACAAGAAAAATTATAAAGAACTAATTTATCATAGTTGTTACTACTTTTCTAGTCAAAAAGCTTTGTTGAAGTGGGTCAGACTGAAAGCCAAATAAAGTCAGTCAGGACAAGTTTGAAATGGAAAAAGGTGCTATGACAATAAACAGAAGGAAGAAATTAAGACCATATCAAGAACTTAAGAAGATGTCACAGAGAAGTCAATTGATCTAAATCCTGAAGTATAGAGAAGAGATTCCCAAATAGCAAAGGTTATCCTAGGCTGAAGAAACAGTATGTAGAAAAGTGTGAAATATTTCCATTATTGATATAGTTGGAAAATTTTATAATTACAGAGAATGGATGTGGAAGTCAATATAAACTGTGATGGGATTATAGTTGGAATATTCTTAAATGCCAGATTTTGTACAGATTAATTTACAGATTGATAAGTCCCAATTTCTCTGTAGAGCTTCAGATCAGAGCCGTATGTGCAAGTCTGTAACTCCTTGTGGATGTCCCACAGGCACCTGGGCTCTTACCTTCTCTGTCCCCCAAACCTCATCCTCTTTCCTGGCTCTCCCATATGGCCCAAAGTCAAATTAGAAACTTGAGCATAATCCTTCTTACTCCCTTTTCCTCAGGCCACACATGTACACCATTACCAGGATCTATTCAGTTCATCAGTATGTACCTCTAAACTAAGTCCCCTTTTTACTATCGATACTTCTTGTCTAGGTGATTGCAAAAACAATCCATTTGACTTCCTTGCCTTCTGTCTTGATCCTGTCAATTTATTCACCACAATGCAATGAAGGTAATCATGTTAAAATGTGAACCTGATCACATTACTCCCCTTAGTACATTCAGAGACTCCCTGTTGCTCTCAGTACCAAATTTAATGTGATTACCACAGCTTTCAAAGCCATTGGCAAACTGGTTCTGCCTCCTGAGGAATCTCTCAGCTTTCAAACAATTTGTTCTCTTGTGCTTTGTTCTACTTTCCCTGGTTGAGGCCAATTTATACTTCAATTCTTACTTAGAATACGGTTCTTTTGGAAAGCTTTGCCTGACACTCAAGTCCACTTTAGACATATATCCCATAAAGTTAGCCCCCTGTACATCTATCAGAAGTCTAATCTCCTTATACAGTAATAACTTATTTATTTGTATACTCTCCCTAGAATCTAATTGTAAGCTCAGGGATTTTATATATTTCTTCCCTCTTCAATATATTCCAGTCTCTTGAATAGTGATGACATTCAGTGTTTTTAAAATAGGTGAATAAATGTGTAGGGTCTTGATCAGAAAGACTATTACATATCATGTTGGGAAGCCTGGACTTTATTCTGTAAGTCAATGCTTTTAACTATATGTCAGGAAGTACTGACATCCATAAGGTAAACATGGAGGTTTCCATGAGCATCAATATTCCTCAAAATTATCTATCATTTAAATGGTTTAATTAATAATATTTGCATGGCGTAAGATAAACGTAACATTTTAATGAAATTTTCTTTGCACTCTTCTACTGGAGTAAGGCAGATATCTGTGAGTATTTGTTTACTCTTCTCAGCCTTTAATTGCACACAGCAGAAACCCTAAGAAATGTTGTAGTTTTCAGCGGGTTTAATGCTAAGTGAAAGGATATGCTTAGATATAAATATTAAGTGTTTGAAAGTCACATTTTCTATTGTAAGTAATAAATAGGCATTATATTTTATACATTGGCTTTCTTATGAGAACAGCTAACAAAGTCTTGCCTTATTTATCTTACGATAGTAGGGTCTTAGGTCACTGCTGATGCCACAACCATCACCACAAATAATTTCACAGTCTGAAGTATTTCCCTCAGGATTTCTGACCACCACGATGAGCACCAGTGTTTCAATTTTCATGCTATTAAAGAAGGCATCATTCAGGTCTGCACTGAATGATCCCTCACACGACACCATGTATCCCAGAGGGACCACTGCACCAGAGCCCAGAACTAGCTGGGCTCTGGCTTCCTCCAACTCTAAATGAAGTTGGCATGAAGGCAACTTGTAAATTCAGGGGAGTAATCCCAAGGGGATGAACTTTACCCAACAGGAGTCAGAGGCAGAGAAGGGGGCCAGTGAGTACATTCATCTTTCTCCCCCAAAGACTGTTGTTATGATGTCCTGCATAAGCCATTCATAAGATGTCCCACATGGCTGAGCTGTGACTGTTATGATATTGTGGTCCTGTTCCTATTTATCCTCATTCTTCTCTGCTTCCTTTCTCCTTTCCTCTCATTCTGGGGACTAACCGATAATGTGCTCTAGGGATTCTGGCACAAGAAAGCCAGATTTTAGAAATTAGTGACTTACCATCCTGGGAGCAGAACTATGGTAAGTCACTAATTTCTAAAATCTGGCTTTCTTGTGCCAGAATCCCTAGAGAAGAGAATCTGAATTAAAAGTTGATATTGGTCTAACCCCTTTTTGTATCATTGTGTCTGTTTTCTCATTATTTAGAAAGTATTATGCTATACCATTATTTAAAAAGATTTATGATATTTTACAGGATTACAGGATATGTTAGTTTGGAAAACAGTGTGTGCGTGTGTGTGTGTGTATTTGATGTCTGTGTAGCACATACTATGTTCAGTCTATATTACTATACCAGATATTTCAGTTTGCTCTTCTAGAGTCACTCTCCAGCTTGTTCCACCAGGGTCTAGGTACAGAAAACTGACCCATCTGACTACATCAATGGGGCTTCTATGCTCTCTGGTTTTTGGTTTCTTTGGCCCAATGAGGAACCCTAGCTGGTGTTGGGAGGGAAGAAGGAAATGGAGGTTAGGTTAATATTTATCCCTGGCTGAGGTCACGTCAAGTTGGCTGAATCCCTTGATGGAAGCCACTGCTCTTTCATATCTTCCCCTTCCCTTGTTTCTTTAGGCCTAGGGGTGGTAACAGCTTGTCAGCTGCTTGCTGGGGTTTCTGTACTATCCCTGTGGTTCGACCACACTCCATTCATCCCTTTATTATTGCCACCTAGTAAATAAATCCTGCTTGAATTGTTGTAATCTGTTGTGTTGTTGTAACTGTTTGGACCCTGACTGAAACACCTGTCAATACACTGCCTTTGAGGAAATGACCTTGCAGAACTGATTGAAGATATGAAAATGCATGAAATTACATATAGGGAGTAAAAGGAAACAGAGCTAAGGGCAAAGTTTTGGAGACTATCAGATTTAAGAGAAAGTTATGTAAATGATGACTTGACCAAGAAAGAAAAAAAAGAACATAAAAGCAAGAGTAAAACTTGGAGAGGATTACATGGAAAATCAAGCATAAAGTGTTTGGAAGATAAAGGAATGTGAAATGCAATGGAGAGACAGAGGAACTGAGGTTTGAAACACATTCACTTATTTTTAGCATTTAAGCCATCACTGTTGACCATGATGACAGCAACTTCAGTAGAGGTGGTTGAAGCAAAAACCAGCCAGTCATGGACTATGTTTTGAGTAGGAGGTGTAGAAGTTAAGAGAAAAAGTGAGACCTACTCTTAAAAAACCCTAAAACCTAGTGGAAAAAAGAATTTCTGAAATGATCAGATGTTCAAATTCTCACTAGAAACTTCCTCAACTGAAATGATGTTTATTCAGTCTATTATTATCACCTTTTTTTTTTTAAAGATTTTATTTATTTTTTAGAGAGCGAGCGAGAGAGAAACAGCATGAGAGGGGCGAGGGTCAGAGGGAGAAGCAGGCTCCCCGCTGAGCCGGGAGCCCGATGTGGGACTCGATCCCAGGACCCTGGGATAATGACCTGAGCCGAAGGCAGACGCTTAACCATCTGAGCCACCCAGGCGCCCACCTTTTTTTTTTTTTTTTTAAGATTTTATTTATTTATTTGACAGAGACAGGCACAGCGAGAGAGGGAACACAAGCCGGGGGAGTGGGAGAGGGAGAAGCAGGCTTCCCGCTGAGCAGGGAGCCTGATGCGGGGCTCGATCCCAGGACCCTGGGATCATGACCTGAGCCGAAGGCAGACGCTTAACGACTGAGCCACCTAGGCGCCCCTATCACCTTTCTTTTCTCCCTCTGTCTAGTTTTCTCTTTGTAATTTATTTTAATTAATATTTCTACTAAACAAGTAAGAAAAATTTATTGTACATATGAGTTACTGGTAGCAAAATGTTTAGTGATGGGAATTGTTAATTCAATTATACCATTTTAATAGCCAAGTGTGTGGGTAAAAAGTTCACACATTTGTGTACATGTATGTGTGTGTGTGTAAAATGTCCTAATGTATAGAAAACAGCAAGTAGGTCGCTTTGTTGTATGTTTGCCCATTATACAAATTATCATGAAAAAGTTTATACTTTCTGACTTCATTTCTTCCTCAAAGTATCTAGACTACCACCATGCTATAGTCTGAATGTTTGTGTTTCCCCAAAATTCACATGTTGAAATGATAACCCCCAAGGAGATGGTATTAGGGGCGAGGGCCCTGGAGACATGATTAGGGCATGAGGGTGGAGCCCTCATGAATTGAATTAGTACCCTTACCAAAGAGACCCAACAGAGCTCCCTAGCCCCTTCCATCATGTGATGACAGTTAAAAGACAGCCATCCTGAACCAAGAAGTTCTTACTAACCAAACACCAAATCTGCCAGTTCCATGATCTTGAACTTCCTAACCACCAGAACTGTGAGAAATACATGTCTGTTGTTCATAAGCTATGTGGTCTGTGGTAGTCTTTTATAGCAGCCTGAATGGATGGTGACAGGATTTTTACAGAAGAGATCAGCATTTGAATCAATAGACTCAGTAAAGAAGATCTACCCCCACCAATATAGCTGACATTGTCCAATCCTTTGAGGGCCCTAATAGAACAAAAAGAAGGGGGAGTTTTCCTTCTCCGTGAGCTGGCACATCCATCTTCTCTTCCTCTCAGATACTGGAGCTTCAGGTTCTCAGGTCTATGGATTGCTGAACTTAACACAGCAGCCTGCCATCTCTCAGGCCTTGGCACTTGAACTGAATCATACTATTGGCTTTCCTGGTTCTCCAGCTTGCAGATAACAGGATTGTGCATATCTTATCATCCATAATGGCTTGAACCAATTTCCATATTTCTCCTTTTAGATATCATATATATGTACATTTACATGTGATGTCTAAGTATATCTACATATGTGATGTGTGTGTGTGTATCTCCTGTTGCTTCTGTTTCTCTGGAGAACTCTAATACATACCATGTAGCAAGAAAAGCTCACTGGCCTCCTAGATAAATGGAAATTTATATTTTATATATTCCTATGTGTAACTATAAAGGGTACTGGTTCAATAGTAGATATTTTTTTAATTTTTATCATATCAAAATTTGAGAATCACTTACTATAAATAGCATAGTCCAAACATACTTCCCTGGGTATCATGAACATAATCTTTATACTCTTAATCTAAAGGTTTACATACATCTAGAAATTGAAATTATACTTATTGATATTTTAAATCCACTCAGTTTTTGCAAAAGATTTGGTTTCACAATTTTCCACTACATATTTCATTTATCCTTCATAAGTTTGGGATATATGTGATTTAAATCTTTCCTGGCCGTCAAACACAAACAATTGAAAAGTGAAAAATCAACTCGTTTAAATGTGTTTGCTTTTAGGACCTTTCTCATAAGACTGATTTCAGGCATAGGGCTAAGCATGTCCAATTCATTGGACACTTTGGTTCAACCCAGTAGGGGCTCACAATGAATGGCTGTGTGAAAACCACTTATGCTGAGGAGCTAGAGCTTGATATTTCATTTAAGGGGCTCCTGTGGATTTGGCTCCAATTTCCTTCCAGCCCCACCAGTTCTCTTTTCATTGCTAAGGTGCAAAGGGAAAAAAAAAAAGACAAAGAAGCAGAAGAAAAGGGAAATCTGCTTAACCATACTGAGTAGTTGCTGGAGGTTCATCTGTCCTGTGGCCAAGTTATTAAGGAGCCTGTATGATGCCCATCTACAGAGAAGCACACACAGACATCAATAGCAAAAGTAGTAGTTAGATTTGCCATTTTGAACTACCAAGCATGAAGGACTGAAAGGGAGCTAGGGGACATAACCCCCCATTTATGAGCTTAACAATAAATGTTGCCTTTGATGCATATGCCCAATAGGGCCAAAGAGATCAAGATAATGAGAGCTATGTAAATAGCTGCACCATGATGGGTAAGAAAGAAATCTCTCTCAGCTAAAAATTCCCGATTCTATTTCTCCCTCACTGGCTCTCCAGAACTTCACTGTCATATCTTGTTGCTTTCAGGTCATGTCCTTTCTGATATCTTGACAACACTCAAAATCTACTCTCTTTCAATGAAATCCACTTTTTTCTTGTAGAGCTAACTCTTGGTCTTCATTCAAATTGAAAAACTTGGAAATATCTTTGGCTTGTCTTTTCTCTCATTTCTTTCTATATTGTTTATTCTCTGCCATCTAGGCCTAAATCCCACTGAATCTGGACTACTGAAATAATGTCATAACTGTTCTCAAAATCTTTAGTTTTCTTTCTGACCAATACAACAAAGCTTAGTAAATTTAATTTCTTAAAATATTTTATTTATTTATTTGACAGAGAGAGAGAGAGCAAGAGAGGGAACACAAGCAGGGGGAGTGGGAGAGGGAGAAGCAGGCTTCCTGCTGAGCAGGGAGCCCCATGCGGGGCTCCATCCCAGGACCCTGGGATCATGATCTGAGCCAAAGGCAGACGCTTAATGACTGAGCCACCCAGGCACCCCAGTAAATTTAATTTTTAAAACAGGTGAAGAACTACCTCTGCTTCAAATACTCAGTGAATATTCTTAATTTCCTAGAGAATCAAGTGTCATGAAGTTCAAATAGCCAGATGTTGCTTTTAAAAGCACAAAATCCATGGATTTTGTGCCCACTGATTGCCTTGGCTTTATATTCTGACTTGCATTTTCTCATTTTTCATATATAGATAATACTATACATGTTATAAGCTGTATTTAATAACATAAAATTTAAAAATACCCAGAAAGGTAACTGACATAAAAACATTTTCTGTATCCTTTTCACTGCTCTAAACAAAACATACCTACTTCTCATGTTGCAAACGTGTCCCACATTCTGTCTCTGGGCTTTTGCTCTAGGGGTCCGGTTTTTTCCCAAGAGTTCTCTCCCTATAACTTTCCATATGTCCATCCCTATTTTTCAAGATCTATTCATTCTCTAAGGCTTTCAAAAATCCCAACTTACAGAACTTTCTACCTTAAGCAGTTGATAAAATAGTTATAATTAAGTAGTTGATGATTGCTTTCTAGCAGGGTTGTTTCTTTTTTATGTATACAAAGGGTAACTCCCTTTTTACCCATTCTTATCTATTTTTTCTAACTCTTCTTCAAAGGTCAGCTTGGCCTCAATTTCCACACTGATGTGAATCGTCTCCTCTGTGTCACCATGGTGCATGTCATATGAGTGTAATTATCCCTTTGGGTCTGTTTCTGTCTCTAAACTATAAATACAAAGGCAAGTCCCATAACTTAAGCACCTTTGTATCTCTAGCATCAAGCAAAGTATGTGCACTATTACGTTGACAATATATTTTAGTTCATTGGATAGAATTATGTGTACCATGTCCTTTCCCTAATTCTCAAGAAGTGAGAATACCTGGTATAATTCCTACCCAGGAATGTTCACACCCCAGGCCTGCAATAAACAGTATGGACAATGATGATGATGATGATGATGATGATGATGATGATGACAGCAACAGTGATCACTATTCCAATTTTACATGGTGACTACAGATTCCCAAGATTTTACTTAATTTTTGGTAACCAGAAAGATTCTGATTCTGTCGTGTCAAAGGGATCAAGGGAAATTTTGGAATTCTGTGTCATTTTTCAAATGTCCTCTTACCCTTTTCAAACTGGTACCAAATTTTGACATGACTCCTGTACCACAGGAAGCCCATTGGTATTGTTAGGGTGCAGAATGACATGAGAGCTTAAGGAGCTATAGGTATTCCTTCCTTCCTTCCTTCCTTCCTTCCTTCCTTCCTTCCTTCCTTC
>NC_058410.1:90814187-90850953 GCF_002201575.2 Neomonachus schauinslandi | reverse complement strand
TTCCTTCCTTCCTTCCTTCCTTCCTTCCTTCCTTCCTTCCTTCCTTCCTTCCTTCCTTCCTCCCTCCCTCCCTCCCTCCCTCCCTCCCTTCCTTCCATCCATCCATCTACTTCACTGTTCCTCTACATCAAGAATTAGATTCAAATGTTATATTTGAGAGTAAGCAAGAATTTAACAGTATGAAAGTACAATATGAAAGAGGCTGTCATTTTCAAATTTCCAATTTTCAGATGGTACATGTCAATTTGTTGTAAAGGCAACTCACTCTGAGGCAAAGCCTCGTGTAAATCTCCTGCAGTAGTAAGCTTTAGAGTGTTAAAGCAGCTGGAGAGTGAGCCCCCTAGGCTGGCCTAATGAGGAGGACACTGAAATCAATTGATTGCTAAGGAGAGGAAATATGTCATAGAAATTTCCACATTGTTTAATGCAAATGTAGAAAGGGCCTTGTGTTTTAGCATGCTAACTCAGAGGATAAGGTGCATACATGAAAGCAAACATGAGGAAAAAATGTGACTCTTGAATACACGGTTACATAATTTAAAGACAAAGCAGATCCTAATAGTAACATTATGTCATATGGGATAATTCAAGCGTTGTCCTTTTCTAAGTCAGCACAATTATCACACAAAGGAAAAATACTCTAATAGCATTTATCTCAAGATATTAAACCACTGCATTAAGGTGTATAGAGATCAACTTACAAAGCAGTGAAAAATGTCACAGTAATTCTAGGCTGCTCACACTCTGGAATATTTTCTAGTATAAAGCTCATTACAGTTAGCTATTTATGAGTATAAGCATCTAGACATTTGCTTATACAATCACCCCCCCATGACACCCCCACAAACACCTAACATAACACCCCCAACACAATGGTACAGCAATATACCCTATCAGTACTTTTTTCAACCCAATATCTGGATGGAATTCAGTTAGATCAATACTGTGAGTCATTTGGACCAGACTTTGTTTATGCTTATATGGTAACAGCATTTTATGTAATAAATTAAAGTGATCCTTCTGGGTACTCACCTTCTGAGTACAGAGCCCCTATTTTTTGTAGCTATTTGAAGTTATCTGGAGCATACTCTTATTTCTTTCTCAGGCCCCAAAATAACCAGGAGAGCCATCTATGGTAGATCTTTTTCATTTAAAGAGATGCTCTTCCAGGTATATCTGGGGAGCAAATATTATAACCAGAAATTATAAAAGCTAAGTCTGAGATAGCAATTTTACTGTTGCATAATTAATTGCTCAACCAACTACCCCCACTGCCTGTTCTTGCTCCCAGCCCAATTATATTTGAAATAAAGTTATGACCAAGATGGCCTTAATTTTTCCTTCAGCTTGACTAAATTTAAACTGGCTTCCTGACTATAGGGCTCTGAACTTCCCTTTTTAAGGGTGTTTCTATTGTAAATTTTTTTTCTGTCCCTTTGAGATGTAAGTCTCCCAGCCCCTTAACCAGTTTCATAACCCAGGACTGTCTTTCTCAAGGAGCTGGGAGCCATCCTTTTTTTTTTTTTTTCCCCATGAGTGAAGTTGGTACCCGTTTCCCAGTCTCACCGGGAGGTTAGGAGCCTAATCGAGACAAGTGCCAAATAGCAAACACAGATGCCTAAGTCAGATGCCTAAGTACACTGACGTACCTACCCATTACCATCCTCTACTGCTTTTCCACTGGCTCACTCCAGACCTTAAACTTCTGGGTGTGTGTTTTGTCTCAGCAGAGTGGAGTTCAATCACTCTCCTCTACTGCAATAGTCTTGAATAAACTCTTCCTTACCTGTTTAACTCTGCCTGATGAAAAAAACCAAATTGATAGAGCAGTTCCCTCTTTTACAGAAAGATTAATATTTCTCACCTCTATTGTTATTTCATCAAAAATCAAAATATATATTCCAGAAGCATTTCAATATTTTATCTCCTTGACATGCCTGTTGAAGACACTATATGTTTTCTCTTAATATTCTTCTCTGATTTTTTTCCCCTAAGTAACAGAAGCCCTTATATTTTCCTGGGCATTTAGCCATCTAAAGACTATGTTTCTCGTCTATGGCCATCCCACCCTAAGGGCGCCCGATCTTCTCTAAAGACTATGTTTCTCAGCCTCTCTTGATGTTAAGTATTCCAATGTGACTAAGTTCTGGCTAATGTGATATACGAGGGAGGATGTGAAATACTAGAACGTGTTCTTTAATGGAGGGCGCATTCTCTTCATTGCTTTTACCTTGTTGTTGCTGGAATGAAACTAGAATTGCTGGAGTTCAACTGGTTATCTGAAAAGCGTGAGGTGGAAGCACCATGGTGAAGATGGCACAGCAACAAATTAAGGAGCCTGGATCCAGGGTGATTATGATGATGCTGTCACACCACCCAGGTACTACTTACATTACTTACAAGTGAAACAAACTTCAATCTTTTTTTTAGCCATATGGTTTTGTTTGTTTTATATGTCATTCCCAGGTCAATTTAATTCTAACTGGTATTGGTGTCCTGCCTAGTTTTCCAGCTATGTTATAGAATCTTCTTTGGTAACCATGAACTTTGAATATTTATGCTCTTAAATTTCCCCACTTATTTTCCCTTTATTTATTCATGTTTCTGTACAACTATTAGCAAGATCTTACCAGCTATTTTCAGATAGGTCTTTCATGCTACTTAAGAAGGTTATTCCTAGAAATTGTATGTTTTTTGTTCGGTAGTCAAATAGATCATCTTTCCTAGAATATCCTTTAATTAATTGGAAATAATATATAAAATTATTATTTTGTTGGAGTTTTTGGGTATATCACTATTAAAATGATTTTTCCATTAATTCTGATAGATTTCAGTTTTATATTTAAGACTTAGAAACTAAAATAAAAACTATGTTGTATTTGTTTTACCATTTATCTCTCTTATTTATGTTTGTCTTATTTCATGGTCTTATTTTTTGTTTTATTTCAGTGTTCTTCCACAACAATGGTAAATGGTAATGCAAGCAAAATTTTTCTTCTTATTCATTTTCAACAGCCCTTTTTTTGGTCTCATTAGCATCTTATCACTGACTATGATGTTCTGTTTACTTAAAATATGGTCTTAATCATTAAGTATTCTTCCATTCCTATTTCCTATGAGATTTAATCAAAAGGATGTTAGTGATGTATGCATTGTTTTCCTATCTATTAAGATAATCCTGCCTGTTATAATTTTCTTTTGGGGACTATTGGTGGTATAAATATCTCCTTAATATTAGGTTATTCACGATTACCTGTATAATCTCATTTAAGTGAGATGAAATTTTCAATGTAATTCTGACTTTGGTTTTCTAACACTTTACATAAATGTTTACATTTATTTCAAAAGTAATTTTTGATTACACCATTTCTCCCTAGATAGTAAAGCAATTTTACTGCTTTCCCTACCACCAACCTGACACCCACACACAGGACTCATTTCATTTCCTACTATTTGCAAACATTATCTGAACTTTGGCATCCTAAACATTTATTCAACTCTTTTTATATTATGTATATTCATTTTCAGATTATTTTTGTCATTTTCATCCATTTTTATAATAACATTTAAAATATATTTTACGTCTAAATGATTCAACATCGGCACTATTTCTTTGAAATCCTCATTTTTAGTTTATGGGCACACATCTTTGAGCATTTTTTAAAAATGTTATATGAATAGTATATTTATAAAAACTATTTTTTCATTAGTGCATGAATAAAAAATAAAAATTTTTCAGATATTTTTGCCATATCCCACACCCTACCTTTTTTTTTTTTTTTTTTAAGGGATGAGGAGGGGCAGGGAGATAATCTGCATGAAGCCTGACGTGGGGCTCAATCTCACAACCCTGAGATCATGACCTGGGCCAAAATCAAGAGTGGATGTTTAACCAACTGAACCACCCAACCACCCCCTACCTTACCTTTTTTTTAATCTTGATTTATTTGGTTTTCTTTTGGCACTTAATGTTGGAGTGAAAAATCCTAAGGCAGAAACTATTTTTGTTATTTTGGAGGTAACCTCATTTTGTTTTGTTTTGCTTCCTACCTGGGTTTTTATAGCATTCTAAACCTATCCTTTCAATATGAACAATTTTTCTAAGACTTACCTAGTATGACTCTCTTTTCATTAACTTTGCCAGAATGTGGAAAATTCTTTTGATCTGCTTACACAAGGTTTTTTTCAGCACTAGAAAGTTTTGCTTTTAAAGTCTTGATTTTTCAGAAAAACGGTCAACATTATTACACTGGTGCCAAGAGCATAATTTCTGGAGTCAGACTGTCTTGGTTTAAATTCTAGTTTGACAATTTACAAGTTCTTCAGCATAGGGAAACTTCCATGAACTCTCTTTATTATTTATTTATTTTTTAGGGAGAGAGGGCGGGGGGAGGGACAGAGGAAGAAGGAGAGAGAGAATCTTAAGCAGGCTCCATGCCCAAGGTGCCCCTTGCCTCAGTTTTATATTTGTTAAGTGATGATAGGAAATGACACTACAAACATCATGGGATTGTTCTGAAGATAACAAAGCAATCTGTACTATATTAAAGAAGAACCCGGCATGTGGTGACTGCTCAGTAGATGGTAACTGTTATAATCATCTCATAATTTCCTTTTCATTTTCCTCTTTATTCTGGGGATACTTCTAAAGGTTCTTCTCTACCGATTTGATCTTCTCAAGTCACTAATTTTCTTCAGTTAGATTCAATGTATATTTTACTTAAAATGCTGCAATTTTAGCTTTATGGCCATCCTTTCTGATCTCACCTAGATTCCTTTTCATCTCAGCTTGTTGACTTTACATCTCATCTTCTTGCCCTTTTAAGCCTACTTGTTCTTTCCCTATGACATTATTGTCCTATTTCATAACTTTGAATTTGATTTAATATGACATTTTCCTCAGATCCTAAAGCTTTAGATGTGCTCTTCCCTTTCCAAGGTGATTTTTGTTTCCTCTTGCTTTTTAATATTTTTTTTTCACAAAACCTGTATTATTATTGTTTTTAATTCATCAGTATTCATCCCCCAATAAAGAAAACCATTCCTATACCCAGTTTTTGCTAACAGGATATGGCGATTTCCTTTGGCTCTGACCAATGCCCATAGGTATGTTGATTTGAAAAACAGTCTCTTATTAAGTGCAGATCTAGAAGGTAGTGTGATTTCTAAAGGAAGCAGCCTAAAATAGGATCAAAAAACTGTTCTGATTTTGTGGCTCTTCAAAGAATGAGATGGCATCTTTTCTGAATAAAAGGAGGACACTGTAAAAACTACAACTTCAGATATACACTACTGTATTTTCCTATCCTTGCCCTTAATAAGTGTTTTCATGTGGAGAACTATCTACCAAGATAGGTTATATCCTTACATTCCACATCTATGTATTTACATGTTGCACAGTTAATGCTAAAGCTTTATAGTGAATGGAAAATTCAGTACTCTACTGAGTTCAAAAATTAGTGCCTATATAGTAATGGGAAGGCTGCCTAATTTTCAGAATCAAAGGTAATCTTTCGACCCTGAACTAGTTAAAAGTGAATTATTAGTTAGCTAATGTCATGCAACGAACCACTCCAAAACAACTAACTTGGCTCACAATTCTATAGGTTGATAATTTGGACCAAGTTCAGCTAGGCAGTCTTATCTTACACCAAGGTTCATTCAGGCTACTTTAGACAGTGACTGCTTTGGTTGTTAGATTCAAACAATCTAACATGGCCTCAACTGGGACAACTCATTTCTGTTCCATGTGTTCTTTCATTGTCTAGTAGGCTAGCCTGTGCTTGTTTACATCATGGTCACTGGTCAAAGGACATTCAAGAGAGCAATGGAAGAGCATAATACCTTTTGAGGCTTAGGCTTAGAATTGGCACCATGTCACTCTTGCTGCATTATACTGGCAAAAGCAAGTCACAAGGCCCACTCAGATTCAAGGGTGGAAAAATAGATATCACTTCTTGATGGGAGGAGCTGCTAAGTCACATGGCTAAGGGCATGGATACAGGGAGAGGTTGTAAATTAAGGAAATTTTATAACCAATCTGTCACAGTGGAGAAGCCAAGAAATATTTTCTAACATTTTATTTTACTGTGGCAAACAAAATTAATTTGACAATTTTCTCAGTCCACTTTTGTCATTCCTAGAATTATTTAATTTTTTTCTTTTAAAATTTAAGCCACAGAGCATTGGTCTTATATTTATTTATTTTTTCTTTATTATCTAGGAAAATTTAATAGAATTGTTTATATCAGAGATTGATAACCACATGCCATTTAAGATCACAAAAATGCCAATATGAATTTTGTAGAATACTTATTTCTTCCCATGTATGGATGCTTTTCTGTAGAAGTCCCAGTTTTTTACAATAAATTGAAAGCTGAGAAGAGAAGACCAACAATATATTGATAAAACAGCTAAATATAGTTTAGTTCAAACTTGATCACAATTGGTCTTAGTTATCTAGAGCCATATGAAGTGTTCCTGACCTGATGCTAAAATATCTTGATTTGGAACTGAGCTCTTTGGGCTCCTCCTGGACCTGAACCTAAAATTTCCGTGACTTTCTAGACACACAGAGAATAATTTCCAGAATATGGTATAGTCTTTTTTGACAAACTTTTGACCTAGCAGTGATCAGAAATTGAGAACAGAAAAATCAAGGAAATTTTACCAAAGAATATATTTTAGAATTACAAAATTAAAAAAAAAAAGTACATTGGAGTTAGTCGTATCTGAGTACTTCTGATTGCCAGTGTGAATTCTGGCAAGTTAATTAACTTCTTTGACAATGGATTCCACATTTGACAATGTTGTTCAGAGAATTAATGAGATTTGTACATAAAGTGCTTAGTACAATGTCTGGATCATAGTAGGTATTCACAAAAATAACTCTTCTTATTCTAAGTGTTGCCTTGATTGAGACTTCTTGGAGCAAGCACAATTAAATAGTTACAAAATTATGATAATACCTTCCCCTAGCTCTTTTTCTCCACATTCCGTTAGTTGGTTTAATCACTCGAACAGTTGTAAGTGGGGATAGTTATCCAAGCACTCACATCATTAGACGTTTTCTCAAAATATGTAATGAATAATTATTAGATAAAGCAAATGGATTCTTAGTTTGTGACAAACACTTTGCAATAATATATTCTCTCTGATT
The DNA here is from genome assembly GCF_002201575.2 of Neomonachus schauinslandi. Taxonomy (NCBI): domain Eukaryota; kingdom Metazoa; phylum Chordata; class Mammalia; order Carnivora; family Phocidae; genus Neomonachus; species Neomonachus schauinslandi. The sequence goes on along the minus strand of NC_058410.1, from coordinate 90,843,794 downwards.
CTTTTTTAAAAGTATCAAAATACTTTAAAATAATGTATTAGAGGCTCTCCAAGTATGTGCATATTTGCAGCATTGATATCCCATTGTGGGATATGTAGCTTAAAATTTTAACATAAGTAGTAGTACTACTTTTCTTTGTAAATAGTAGTAGGTAAGTGCTATAGTAATAGTTTTTACTTGCATCATCTCATTTGGTTCTCAAAAATAAAAATTGTAAAGTAAGCAGAGTAGAAGTTACACTTATTTTTTAAGATGAAGCAACAGAGGTTTAGGAGTTGATGTGCACTGCATGATCTTGGGCAACATCCTGAAACTGTCTTCCTGAATCAATCCTGTGCCCCTTTGCTCTACACCACTCTCGTCTTTCTACTTAGAGGCAGCTAAGCTATTACTAGATCTGAAAATACGGGGACAGGCACTGTGTTGCTTTCATCTCTGCATTTTGAAAGCCCAGCAAAGAAGTCTAATAAAAAAATGTTGAATGGAATAATGACAAGAAATTGTATACTTTTGTAGGAATTGCAAATATGCCTAATTTTTAAGTATTTTTATATTAAAAAGAGAATCAAGAGGGAACAAGGAGTTACAAAGAGTTAATAAAACAAGATAATCAGCCTGCATTATCTAACTCAGTTTCTAATTTTACCTCTCCAAATCATAAGTTCATAACACCCAGATACTAAATATTCAATTAATTCACTATTGAATGGTTTTTTTCAAATTAAAATATAATTGAACTCTAGCTTAGTATTAATTCACAGGTAACACTTAAGCAACAGTGTCTTAAGTTTGAGTGAGATGTTAGTGAAATATTCCAGTTGAAAAACGCAACAGTAAAGACTGCTTAGCTTAAAAACAAACAAACAAACAAACACACATAACTGAGTAAGTAATGTTTTACCAGTCAGCAAAAGTGTAACAAAAATTATATTCCTCAGGGTGGAACTGTCCTCAGTTCAGTGAGTTTACAGTTCCATTATTACAAAGCACTTTTTAAAGACTGTTACTGAACTGATGCTGATTTAAGATCTTATATCCCAATTTTGTTTTAAAAAAATAAAAAGGCAAGTCGGTTGAGGACAAAATCTGATGAAATGTCACAGTGACACTTCACTTACTTGTAGGTTAGATTTATGGCAACCTCACTCATCCAGAACACAGCTGTAATCAGGGCATTAGCGAGCCAGTCCTCTGTGCAGTCACGTCTGTCAGAGGAGTCACCCATATCACTGTAGGGCACACGAGCTAAACTGAAGTTCTTAACCAGGCATTGGGGTGTTCAATAAAACTACCAGATTAGATGGAGCACAACAGGCTGACAGCAGCAAAAGAAATTAAAAGTACTGTAAAGATAAAATGATAGCAAACAGTGGCCGCCAAGTCTATCACTACAGTGCTTGATGTTTGCAAGAAAACGTTTGCTAACGGGCTTTGTATTCTGTGTAAGAAAGCAAGAGAAAACCAAAATGGTCACACTTTTCATGCTTTTATTATTCACTTTTCAAAATAATTATTTAGAGCATGCTCTTGAAGCTGCTAAAAGATGAGATGCTGTTTTATTTCTGTTGCACATTTAATTTTTGAAGAACCTAAGGATATTTAGTCAAATAAAGGCTTTTTGTATGCTCCCATGAAATTTATTTATCATACCTTTTATTTTTTGAGGGGAAATGTTGCATGAAATCAACACCACGATGCAACATTCAATGAGTTCCAAAATACTCTATTATAATGACAGCCAGTGTCATATAAGGAAAATAGTAAAAAATGTCTTCCTCATACATCAAAATCTGATCCTGACATAAAGAGTACCCTTGGGCTCTACGCCTCTTATTCCTGCTCTGTTATCTCTTTCCCTTCATACTAACTTCTGTCACCCCTATTTCTTCACTTCTCCTCCCATCCACGTGTTTTGCCTACCATGGCTATTTTCTCTTCCATCATCCTTTTGCTGCCTCTCCAACAACTATAATTAAGCCCTATTCTTTTCCTCCTAGCATCCCCACCAGATGTGTCCTTACAGAAAAATAATTTCAAGTGAAATTAAAGACTTTAATGTAAGAAATACAATAAAACCATGATGGCATAGAAAAACTATATGGACATCAACAAAAACATCTTGGAACAAAGAAAACCTTCTTAAAACCAGTCACTAAGCCAGAAGCCAAAGGTAAAGAATTAATAAACTTGATTAAATAAAAACTTTAATTTCCATTTCCAATATATATGACAAAAGGAATCAATATAAACAGACCAATAATCAAATAGAAAAATAACCAAAGGTCAGAACACAGTGAAACAGAAAAAGAAATATGAATATCTTACAAACATGAGAAACTGCTCATTCTTACTCATAATTTAATATTTGCAACTCTCCCATCTGACTGGCAAGATTTAAAAAATTGATTAATTTGAAAAACTGATGGTGAGGCCTTAGAGAATCTTGATGTCATATGCTGGTGGTAGGGGAAACTGAATTGGCACCCTCTCTTTGGAATTTAGTTAGTTGCCAATATTTAATTTGTATTTTAAGCACATTATCTTTCCACTTTTAGGAGTTTATCTTATGGATACACTTGTCCTGATACACAAATACATAGTGGATGATTTTTTTTTAAAGATTTTATTTATTTGAGAGAGAGAGAGAATGAGAGAGAGAACACGAGAGAGGGGAGGGTCAGAGGGAGAAGCAGACTCCTTGCTGAACAGGGAGCCCGATGTGGGGCTTGATCCTGGGGCTCCAGGATCATGACCTGAGCCGAAGGCAGTCGCTTAACCAACTGAGCCACCCAGGTGCCCCGATTTTTTTTTTTTTAAGAGAGAGAGAGAACGATGACTGGGGGCAAGGGCAGAGGGAGGGGGAGGAGGAGCAGAGGGAGAGGGAGAGAATTTTAAATAGGTTCCACACCCAGCATAGAGCCTGATGTGGGGCTCAGTCTCACCACCCTGAGATCATGACCTGAGCCAAAATCAAGAGTTGGACCCTTAAGTGACTGACCTACCCAGGTGCCCCTATAGTGGGTGATATTTTAATTGCAGCATTACTTTTTCCTAGCATAAAACTACAACCAACAAATCCATCATCATGGAGATATAAATATATTATGGAATAGTCATAAAATGAAATGTTACATAGCTATTAAAAACAGAGAAGTAGATTTCTATGTGCTGATATGAAAAAGTCTTGGGTAACTACATTAAATGATAACATCAAAGAACAGTGTATTAATCATGTGTTTTATTTTCTGTATCTTATGATACTTGACATTTATTTATTTTTATTTTTTTAAAGATTTTATTTATTTATTTGAGAGAAAGAATGAGAGAGAGAGAGAGAGAGAGCACATGAGACGGGGGAGGGTCAGAGGGAGAAGCAGACTCCCTGCTGAGCAGGGAGCCTGATGCGGGACTCGACCCTGGGACTCCAGGATCATGACCTGAGCTGAAGGCAGTCGCTTAGCCAACTGAGCCACCCAGGCGCCCCAATACTTGACATTTAAAAACATTTCTGGCTGGGGAGAGACTGTACCTTCTGAGGCTAGTCAATTCTTAGTAATAGCAGAAACTCAGCCAGGAGCATGCATTCGATATGCAAACTAACCAATAAAGAGCCATACTGCCCTATCTGGCCTGTGTACCACAGGGTGGCAATATTCCTCTGCCTTAATCATTCCCAGAGTCAAGTGCCAGGCAACTAGAGATCACCCTTATAGCCCAAACCCCACAAAAATTAGTCAAACTCATCAATCCTAAACAATTTACCTGTCCTCCGTGGCCTTCCTTGGCAGAATTCAATAAAGGTAGTGGCCTAAGTGTTCCCCCACTCCTACTTTCTGCTTCCTGACCAAAACTTGATGTTCCTCTTGGGACCTGGAATGAGGAGTCATGCCTCTCATTTCCAGGGAAATTCTGGGTAACATTAATCTTTTCTTTCAATGGCAGTGACCTCTCTGTGTAGTTACTTAGTCACCTTTATAAATTAAGACCCAGCACAAAGCAGAATAAAATTTATAGTATGCTCTCATTTAGGGAAAAATGAGTATATATATGAATGGACAGCGGCACAGCTTCAGGAAAGGTATATGAGAAAGAATTCTGGAGAATGGGAATAAAAAACTGGGGTGGGAGAAGGAATCACTCTTACCATGTGATCTTTTGGACAATTAAAAATTTTTATATGTATTGCTTTCATAATGGTAAAAGAGCAATATAAAGATGACTCTGATTGCTATGTGGGGAACACACTGGAGAAGGTGGAATAGAAGAATGAGATCAGTTAGGAAAATTAATAGTGCTCTTAGTACTGATGATGGTATAGCAGATAAGGAAGAAAATGATCAGTAGGAAAATGGATAAGTTAGAAGTATATATTAATACAGAATACATAGCACTTGATGATAGACAGAATTTTAGTGACAAGGAAGAAAGGAATTGAAACTTGCTTAAGGGTTCTAATCCAAGCAACTGAATAAATTGGGAGTGCTATTTACAAAAATGGGAAAAATGTGAGGGGGCAGTGTTACACGAGATGCTTAGACAATCCTACTTTAAGGCTGAGGAGTTTGTATTTGAAGATGTGGCAGGGTTTAATTCTTTCTCTTGGGAAAAGAGTGAATTGATAAATGCTCTCCATTGCCTCTCACATGGGCTATTGTAGTCACTGTCAGCTCTTTCCAGAAGAAAATTTAGATCTGATTTAGCAAGAAAGGAGAGCATTCTACAATATTCACATATATCCCTCTGGCTGAAAAAATATGTAGTTTTTAGCATGTGATGTTTCTATTAGAGAACCAATAATTTCTCTCAGTGCTTTAAAAGAGAAAAAAAATGTTCTAATTGATTTTCTCCCAGTTTTATTGAGGTATGATTGACATACAAAAATTGTATATATTTAAGGTATACAACATGATTTTTTGATATATGTATTTATTGTGTTTAATTGTCTTTCATCATTGTTACTCATCTAGGCTATGAAAGGGCAGTGTTCAGAAACAGTTTCTCTTTGAAGCAGGTACTAGTTCAGAGTTTGACCAATGAAACCTCACTGCTTTCTTCATCTAAGGAATGGATTCACATTATAAGGGACAACTGAAATAAAAAAATACCATAAGATTTATTATTCATAGACTAAAACAGAAGTAGAAAATAAAGGGAACATGTTGAAAAATCCTAGTCTGGACTGACTGATACTATTTCACTGCCCTAAAGGGAACCAATTAATTTTTTAGGGTCTGGAAAGGAAAAACTAGTAATCCCTGACCTTTGCAAGAGACCTAAAACAAAGGTACCAACTAATCAGAGAAACAAACAAGAAAAAGGAATTCCAGGGACTGTCCTAATTTTGATTTTATTCTTGTTAATAATAAACATCCAAGTACAGATGTCAAGTTAGCTAATGGATATATAAGATGTCAAATGAGATATGCATTTGTTGTCAGTCAACAGCTTTTTATGGCACCCCTTCATGTTTCTTTTTTTAATCACATATATAGATATATACATATACGTATGTGTGTATATATATATATATATATATTTTTTTTTTTTTGAGAGAGAGCACGCATGGGAGGGGGTGAGGGGCAGAGAGAGGGCGAGAGAGAATCTTAAGCAGCTCCACTCTCAGCCTGGAGCCCTATGTCAGGCTTGATCCCATGACCCTGAGATCATGACTTGAGATGAAATCAAGAGTCAGACGCTTAACCGACTGAGCCACCCAGGCGCCCCGCCATTTCATTTTTCTTAGTTGTTGACTCTATTTCTTGATATCTTAAATATTCTTATATTGCATTGTTTTTCTCTTTACATTCCGTGATTACTTCAAATAGATCTGTTACATTTTTATATTTTAACATTATCAAACATTTATTCATTTAACAGTACATATATATGTAAGACTTAACCAAGTTATTAACAGTGCTTCTCTTCAAAATATGTTACAACAAACATGGTCTTGATTTTGTAATGAAAAATAGAAATAATTCCTATTAAAAACCTGTTATAATCCTTTACAATGGTTTAAAATAAAATGTACTTTATCAAATGACATTAACCTACTTTGAGTAAAATTATTCTGAGGCAATGTATTTAAATGAGCATCCTTATTTATCTAGTTTATTGGGCAAACAGTGATTAAATAACACCAAATATAGCCTTCCTATTTATTACAATTTTTGGGCTTAAATATAGCTTTACAGTTTTATTTTGAATTTGACCATTTCTAAAGAGAATGACAGTGTTATTTACGTGCACTCTCCTAGGGGCTACTATGTGTTTGGTTCACTGAAGCAAAGAGAATATGTTTTCATTTTAGTGTTTTTGTGAGTTCTATTCAAGAAAGTGGCTTACACATGTAATTAATCGTGTATATTCTCAGAACTTTCTGAAATACAGGGCCAGTCTTTATACCAGGTGAGGAAGAGATAATGGCAAAGATGGAAGCCATTTTTGCCCTTGCAGACTTACAGTTACAGATTTATTCAGAGTATTGAGAGGTAAGAGGAAGGACATATGACTAATGTAACTGCCTAACACAAAAATAAGAAGTGTGAAAAAAATGAACTGTATAACTGACCGTATTATAGACTACTAGAATTTAATGAAAATGAAGCAGATTTACCTAGTAACTAAGATATATTATTGGAAAACCAAGTGGCAGCATAGTGAGGTATTATATTACTTGTAATAACTGATAAAGAATATAGTTGCATATTCACATGCAATAATATTTAACTTTCAGAGGACAATAATAAAATGGCAAGCCCACTAATGATTTAACAAACAGAACATCCGCAGCAGTGAAGTTTCCTTTGTGCCTTCCCTCAGTCCCAGTCCCCTGACTCATACCTCTTCACAAAGTATTCCCTATCTTGAATTTCTCCTAACTCTCCTTTATATTTCTCCACTTAGTTTTGACACTAACCTAAACAACATAATGCTTCATTTTGTGCTTTTAAAATTCATAGTAAGTATATACTATATTATTCATTTGTGGCTTTCTTATTTTCAATCAATATCATTTCTAGGATAGATCCACACTGATATGTTTACCTCTAGTTCACTCAGTTCTGCACTCTATAAAATTGTTAACATATTATTTTTATTTACTAGTGTTAACAGAAATTTGGCTTTTCTCAGTTGTTTCAGAGTTAGGAACAATGACCTTAGAAACATTCTTTTTTCTTTTTAAAGATTTTATTTATTTATTTATTTGACAGAGAGAGAGAGAGAGAGAGAGACAGAGAGAGAACATGAGCAGGGGGAACAGCAGGTAGATTGAGAGAAGCAGACTTCCCGCGGAGCAGAGAGCCCGATGTGGGGCTCCATCCCAGGACCCTGGGATCACGACCCGAACCGAAGGCAGACGCCCAACTGACTGAGCCACCCAGGTGCCCCTACCTTAGAAACATTCTTAACATGTTTCCTGGTGATTACATATAAGAGCAAGACGCAGAATTTCTAGGTCTAGAATTTACCTGTATCCAACTTGGTACAATAAGTACGTTCTACATTTTTACAGTAGTATATGAGCTACTGTTACTCTTTATCCTTATCAATAGTTGTTACTGTTAAACTTTTGAAATTTTTGCCTATCTAGTGTTTGTATGACATACCTAATTGTGACTTTGTTTTGTTTTTAAGATTTTATTTATCAGAAAGAGAGAGAGAGAGAGAGCACAAGCAGTGGGAGCGGCAGGCAGAGGGAGAAGCAGGCCCCCCACTGAGCAAGAAGCCTGATGTGGGGCTTGATCCTGGGATCCTGGGATCATGACCTGAACCGAAGGCAGACACTTAACCGACTGAGTCACCCAGGCATCCCCCTAATTGTGACTTTAATTTGAACTTTTCCATTCATCTTTTGGCCAGTTTTGCTATTGAATTATCCTACTAATTAGTATCTGATCTTAATAACATCTCAGAAATAGCTATTTGTCTTTTTATATGTCACAAATATGTTCTACAAATTGTGGCTTGTTTTATGATTTTCTATAGAGCCTTTTGAGTAACAGACATTCTCAACTGTAGTAAAAGCAAACTTGCTAATTTTTAAAATATATGTTAAAGATTTGGGGGTTTCACTTGTCCTGAGATAGTCTCCTATATATTCTTCTAAAGCTTTAAACTTTTGCCCTACTCTGAAATCATAGAGAAAATCCTATATATATTCCCTAAACTTTAAAATTTTACCTTTTTTAACATTTAATTCAACTGGAATTGATTTTTGTGTACAGTGAGATTTTGTGGGGTTTTTTTCCCGTTAGGGCAAATCAATTTTCTCAGAATCATTTAGTAAATCATGCCCATCTATTTTTCCATTGTTCTACGTTGCTATTTCTGTACTGACACTATAAATGATACCATGCATTCTTCATTACTGTAAGCTTTATAATGTCTTATCTAGAAGAGCAATTCACTCTTTTTCTTCTCCAAAATAAATAGAAACCCACTGGGATTTTTACTGGAATTGTATTGAATATATATGTAATGATATATGTATTACTATTACACATATATAAATTTGGGGGAGATTAGACATCTTTATTATAGTAAATACCCCTGTTTAGGAACATGATATTTTCTTTTCTTCTTTAACATATTTAAATAACGCTTTATAATTTTCATCATACACACATTACATATTTTTCTTAATTTCTTATATACTTATTTGTAATATACATATTTATCATGTAATATATATTACACTTATTTATAATATTTATATAATATTTATAGGTGTTTTATATGTTTATGATATTTTAAATTCATTTTATAAAGCTTAGGCATGAATATATAGAAATGGCAATTTGAGTTTCAGATATTGATCTTCAGCAAACTAATTATACTCTCTTGTTAGTTCTATTAATGTTTCTGTATGTTCTCTCAAGTTTTCCATGAAGCCAACCCATGAGAGTTTTGTTTCTTCTAAGCACATCCATATAACTTTTTTTTTTTTTTTAATTTACTGCAGTAGCTAGGAACTCTACCACCACAATGAATGGAAGTGGTGAAAAGTTTAACATTTCCCAACTGTTGACTGTTTTTACATGTTGCTCATCAGGTTCCTCCTACAACCAGTTTGGTAAGTCTCTTTATCATTGTTAGATGTTTATTTATTTATTTTTTTGAATGCCTTTAGTATCTATTGAGATGGTCACACATATTAAGCTTTCATTTAATTTTAAATTCCCTTGCCTTATCCCATTTATTTTTCATAAATGCCATATCTCCTTTAACTTCATTGTAGGTTAGTTCAAAGCAGTTATCTGGAATTTTATCTTTCTTGTATTTATCTTGTGGTTCTCCCTCTCCTTTTTCTAAAGTTCTCCTAAAATGACTTTGTATTTTCTTTGATTTTTTTCCCTGTAGAGTTTTGTATAGGCTTGTACAGATTTTACTTTTTAATTTATTTATCTTGTAAGGTCCTGGTTCTTTTAAGTTCTATTTTCCTCAAGTTATGTGGGCATATTTTAATTAAAGCCCTTTTCTCTTTCATGGGCATTGTTAAGTTCTTTTCTTAAATACTGAAAGTATCTCAAAGACATTAAATTATATTTTCAGTGCATTTATCAGTTATCTAGCTGGGCTGGGCTATGGTCATTGGCCTTTGCAGCTGGGAAACTATTTGTGTGTCCTTTATTTTTGTTGAAAGCAACAAAGAAGAAAACAATTTGAGGAAAAAAAAAAAAAAAAGCCTTTCCCTGATAGGAAAGTAAAATTCAGATTGTAATTCATTTCTTCTCTTCCAAATACAACCATGTTCATATAATGACAACTTGTTCAAAATCTTACAGTCTTTGTGGCTTTTTGGTGGGGTCTAGAATATTTCCATTTATAAAGACAGTTTGTTGCCACTTGACTTGATTTCAGGCACTAGTTGCCAGCAGATTCCTCTCTGTGATTCCCAAGATTTATTCCTGCTTCCAGACATTATTCCTCCAGATCACATTTCCACTCAGTCCAGTGATTTAAAATAAATGTGTATCAGAAAACAGTTCACCTGTTAAAGGACTGTTCACAAATATTAACTGCTAGGACTATGTGATCTGGCCCTGCTTATTCATTCTGTTCTACTCCCTGCTTCATTTACTATATATAATTAGTCTTCGTACTGAACTTCAAATTTACCAACTTTGATCACATCAAGGCTCCTGTACAAGCTTTTCTCTCACTTGGGAATGGAATAAATATCTTCCTTTTTTAAAACAAATTTAAAATTCTAGTTTAAAAGAAAACAATGTTGATCATTCTATATAAAGTCGAGTCTACACTATATATAGAGCTAATGAGAACAGGAGCCTGATCATATCCATGGGGTTATATCTTGCTATATATCCTGTTATATCCATGCGGCTGAGTGCAGTGACTGCCATTGTAGGTGCTCAGTCCTTATTTACTGACTGAATAAATGAAGAAATGATTGAATAAATACATGTCTAATTGAGAATACTTGATACTTGGAAGCTGAGACAAGAAGGCAACTAAGAGTAGTGAAGATAATCTCTGCTATCTTCCTCCAGTTTTGCTTCCCCAGCCTTAGCCTGTTGTTGATCTTGCAGAATATCCCATCAAGCATTCATCAGCTCTCTGGCAACCTGGTCACACTATACACTTTGCCCCTCCAAAATGGTTGCTAGTAGTGGGATTTTCCATAACTCATTTATTTCCCTCAATTCCACATTTCTCGTGGGAAAAGTAGAAATATATGTCATCAGGAAGCATTCTCTTTTAGTTTAATTCAAATTACATCTGTGTATATTTTTTGACATAAGTAATATGTGATTGGTGCTAATCCATATTTTAAGTTCTGATGGGGTTTTCTTTTTAATATTTTGCTTATTTATGTTTAAGTTCTTAAATGTCTGGATGGTGGGATGTGCATAAGCCTATACGTAAAGACATCTAGACCTGGACATTTTCATTTGACTGGAAGAAACATTCAATCTCTAGTCTAGATTGTCTACAGTTTGATAGAATGAGAGTCAGCCACAAACACACATTTATCATTCTTTTGAAGCTTATTACTTTAATAGATACACTTCAACTGCACTACTGTTAATTTTTAATGAACTGTAGTTTCTTATTTTTCTATTACAACAATGCCCTTGAAAATACCTTTATACTCTTGGAATAACCAAGATAAAGATATCTTTCTTTCCTTCTGAACATTTTAAGGTTAGCTCTGGTCCTTAGATACACCTTGAACTTGTTTTGTGTTGATTTTGTGGTTGATAGTTTGATTACCAGGCAGAAGATTTATTGTTGCCTAAGTGCTAAGCTTCTAAAAATACTTAACTAAGCATTCAACCAATATAATTTTGTACCCTTGAAAGACTTCCTGTAATTAGATATAGGTCGACTATATTCTTGGAAAGGTATCCTCACCCTTTACCATTTCCCCGCATAAGTGAATTATAAATTAGAATTTCTGTTATTACCATTTTACTCTAACCATTATTCCAATTTTACCACAAAAATCAGTTCTATAACAGTTCATACTTAATCTATACAAAAAAAATTACCTTAATTCAACCTAAATCATATAATAATTTTTAATTATTAAATAAGTCCAGAAGCAATGAGGGGAATTGCTACTCTGGACTTAAACTGGAGCCATGAAGAGTTCACTGAATGAGAAGTCATGAAAATATTCAGAGAGACTGAACAAGGCACATTATCAGCCTATTAATATAAGTAAAAACAAAGCAGGGTGGTGGGGGGTGGGAGGGATGGGGTGGCTGGGTGATAGACATTGGGGAGGGTATGTGCTATGGTGAGCTCTGTGAATTGTGTAAGACTGTTGAATCACAGACCTGTACCTCTGAAACAAATAATACATTATATGTTAAAAAAAAAAAAAAAGAAGAAGCTAGCAGGAGGGGAAGAATGAAGGGGGGGGAATCGGAGGGGGAGACGAACCATGAGAGACGATGGACTCTGAGAAACAAACTGAGGGTCCTAGAGGGGAGGGGGGTGGGGGGATGGGTTAGCCTGGTGATGGTTATTAGAGGCGCATTCTGCATGGAGCACTGGGTGTTACACGCAAACAATGAATCATGGAACAATACATCAAAAACTAATGATGTAATGTATGGTGATTAACATAACATAATAAAAAAAAACAAAAAAGCAGATTTCAAAAAGTTCAGCTGCGATGAAAGTATATTTGCCATTATGTGCAAGATTTGAAGACCTGAAACACAAACAAAATTGGTGCCTGAGGTATAATACTTCCTTTTCATAGAAGATAGGAATACATATGCTCCTATATAATAATGATAGAGTTTTATGGTTGAAATCTAGATCTGGCCTCGATAGTCTAGGTTTTTCCTTTTATTGTTGTAAGAATGGAATGATTTTAACTATTTTAAAACTAGAATTAATTTTGAAAATACTCTCCAAAATGTCAAACAATTCCATAAATCAACTAAAAAAAATAGTATTAATGAAAACATATGACAGTTAATTTATTGAGGTAGTTTTTCTCAGTATCTATGTAAATGAAAACAATATATTCCATGGTCGCATTGTTGAGATATTTCTATGACCATGGTCGGCACCTATTAACACCTGCCATAAGAACACTCCATCTTGCTAAAAGCACTGAGGACTTAATTCATTTACTGAACTGAACATGAATTCTCTTGTAATGCCTGTCTCCCAAATAAAAATCACAGGATTTTCAGAAATAGCTTTATGGAACACCTTACTGCACTAGGAGTGTTAAATCGCCCTCAATACACTTTCACTGTCACATATATATGAATGTAAAGAGGGATCCTCCAATAACCTGACAACCCTGTTTCAAGTGATTCCAATGAAAAAATTAATTTGTACAAAGAAGAACTAATCACAAAAATCACAAATTAATCACAAAAGGTATACACACTAATGTCACATAAACCTCTAAGACAAAAACAAAGAAAGAGCTGAGATTTATAAATAATTCATAGTGTAAAAGGATTTATTTTCTACATATAGAGTAAGAAGAAAGGGATGGGAGGCCTACCTCTAGTGATTGGGTGGATGAGGTAACATAATGGACTCCAGAAAGAAAATATACAACATCTACCTTTCAAGGAGAATTATTTGCAAATGAACATTTATTCCATACACCATAAAGCAGAATTAAAGTGCCAGGCAAATATACCTCCAGGTACTGAAAGAACTTGCAAATAAAAATGTGTAAATACTTGAATAATCATGGAGAACGGGGAAACAAAGTATTTGGATTACCTCAAACATCCTAATGCAATCTTACACTGAATTCTGAGCAAATAGCATCCATTCTAATTCATATTTTTCAGATCACATTTGAAAAAGTTTCATTCTGGGGGCCAAAGCTAAATAATAAATGATGAACTGCATCAGTCTAGAGGAGGAAAAAAGATAGAACATTGAGAAATCATACTATATGAGAACAGGAACTACTAAAACCTGGCTAGAAAATACTTAGTACAGGTTTAATTATCCTTAAGAAATTGAAAGGTTGGTATGTAGAAAACAATTACACTAAATCAGAGAAGATGTAGTTGGAGATTTCAGCATAACAGCATTGTAACTCTTAGAGCATTTGAAAAATGTAATTGGCTGGGGGCGCCTGGGTGGCTCAGCTGGTTAAGCGACTGCCTTCGGCTCAGGTCATGATCCTGGAGTCCCGGGATCGAGTCCCGCATCGGGCTCCCTGCTCGGCAGGGAGTCTGCTTCTCCCTCTGACCCTCCTCCCTCTCATGCTCTCTGTCTCTCATTCTCTCTGTCTCAAATAAAAAAAAAAAAAATCTTAAAAAAAAATGTAATTGGCTGCCTTATGAGGTAGTAAAATCCACATCAAATCTTTAAGCAGAGCCTGGATGACCACCTGTCAAAAGTACTTGAGAGAGCAGTTCTGAATTATGTGGAATGTTTAGCTATACAATTGCTAAGTACCCCACCCAATTTATGAATGTCATTTGCAGCGTATTACACTTGTAAGCGAATACCCTTGTATTGTATTACACTTGAAATATGACCAACATCATATATTAGTAATATGTCCTTCAATCAAATGTTTTTAAGAAGCTTTTTAGCAATGAAATTCTTCATTCTTTTTGAAAAAGGGTATTTTACAAGACATGAGATATGTGACAATTATTAGTCTGTCTGTTAATTTTATGTAAAACAACAGAATACAGAAGTTTTAGATTTTGGGAGAACCTTTTCATTTAATAAGAAACCTCTTTAAGTCCAACCCAAGGAAAACAATGAAATCGTTTGTTTCCTGTAACTTAGAAAACAAAAAATATACATCATTAAAATATTTCACTGCTAAAAGTTTAATTATTCTTGACCATCTATATACCCAAATGTTCTGCCCTGATTGCTCTTTTAAAAATTTTCTTTTTAATAGTGCCCTGCTTTCAGTATTGCCAGAAGGTTTAATAATGCTTGCCAAAATCTTTTCCTAATATGTCTTTACTATTACTAAAACAAGTTCCTAACAATCTATTGCCATCTTCCAAACCTTTATGCTTGCCTTTTAATTTTCCAATTAACTTATGCTTAATATTTGTTTTTGCTTTTAGTAAAATAATAAATTAAAAAATAAGCAACACTAACAGTACCTTTACATACTTCTTTTAGTTTTTGCTTTTAAAAACATACTAAATACGAAGAAACATTAATGACTTGAGATGCTTTTATGCAAAAAGCTGGTTTTGCTCTGTAAGAATAATTTTGGTAATAGATACACACTGCTGGTACCCATGGGGAAAAGATAGCATTATAACACGAGCATGAAGTTTATACACCAGCCTGAAGCCAAAACAAATAGATATCTTTTTTTTTTCCCTTAACAGAAAATTTACAGTCAGAGTTGAGGGGGAAAGGCCACATACGTGAACATTACCAAATTTCTATTTACTATAGCTATTTCCCATGGTCCACTAGAGACCTCTCTCTGCCTGTAAGAGCAGGGAGAAAATGAGAGCTCACTGCCTTAGGGAAGACAGAAGGAACATGGCTCCCTGCAATAGTTCCTATAGTTTGGGAGTATCTAACTTCCACGTACATGGTACTATACTTATAGGCAGGACCAAGAAGAATGAGTGGTTGTTTATTTTCCCAACTAGTAATTACTCCTTAGGAATGAATGATAATGCTGAAGAAGTATTTTTGTTCTTTACTAGATTCAAACTACTCTCTCCCACCATAGTTGAGAAGGGGCATGTTGTTCCTCTTATCTTTTGTGCTTTTCGTCTTTCTTCTCTTCATTTTTGCTTTCTCTACAATCTAGGTGGCTTGTATTCCTATTTAAGCTCTGAAGACTCCTGTATTTTGGAATATAGTTCATGTTTTACAACTGTAGCAAATTAAAGAATTGAAGCTATTTGGGCCTGGATTTAATCACTTACTTGTTTTGATTCTTTATTTCTTTGGGGCTCTAGAAACTAGGGCATGATCACTGGAGACAGCAGTATGCAGAAAAAGAAAAGATTTACAATCTTTCCCCAATTATGACATTTTTCTAGCTTCTATGAGTTACACAAATCACATTGTTTTTCTCTCATTTGTCAAAACTGCAGTTTATTCTAAATGATGTACCTGTTGGTAGAAATATTGTAAAGGTTTATTCTTAAACAGTAAACAGCATACAAGAAATTTGGAAGATATATATCATTATTGATAACAATGAATATACTATTAAGTGCAAGATGGGCATTAGCATTTTTAGTTAGTGATTATCCTGTGCACAAACACACTGCTTTGGTTTTATTGAAACTGGATTGTATGACTGCAGCCAAGCAGCTTATCCTTACCCAGATGAGGAAATGAGCATGTTGGTCTAGACGATCTCTAATGTATTTTCTATCTTAGTAATTCTATTATCCTTATGACTTCTGGAATAGGCTATATATATTTATAATATATTATAAATACTGTAATAATGTTGAAGAATATTTAAGTAAACCTTTTAGATGGGTAACTTCATTCATAACTGGGAAAGAAGAAAAATCTCAATCACATGGTTAAAGGAAAACTCTGTGTGAGCTCATACAGATAGTCCTATTTGTACACAACACTGGCAAAACAGATTTATAAAAAATAAAATCTTAACTATAAATATGATTCTCTAGTTATCATTGCATTATTCTCTAGATTACAGGAAACAAAGCCTATGAACATTAATCATTGCTTCTGAAGTTGTAATCAAATGAAAACACCTAGAAAATGTTAATTTGTAAAGCTATCCAGCTCTAGGGGGCACTGCTGTACTGTGCATCACGTTGGTTTATTGACGAAGGCTTAAGCAAGATTTCATTAAGGAGTTCTGCAGGTTTCAGATACAGAAAAAGCACATAAACTATTTATAATCAATTTAAACTTTGAGAAAATTAGGTAACTGTGTGAAATATTTATATGCAGTTTTTGGAAATGAATGTTTCTTTTGTTGGTAAGAAAATCTCTTTCTGCAGCAACTAACTATGGTTGTGGATAGGAGTGTTTTTATTAACTTTTACTGTCAAGGTCTCATGAAGGACAATATATGTTACTGTTATGGAATTATTGAAAGCATTCTGCCTTAAAATTCAAAATATAAACAAAAATGGCACAGTTGGCTCCCGGATACTGTAATCTTTTAATTGGCTCTGCCATTGCTATATTCAGTTAATCTCTAATCAGAAGGCTCTGTAAAATTATATAAGCTCTATGACTTAAGGCATCTTTTAAAAATAAAGAACCTCAAAAACAGTGACAGTTCAAAATAATCCCAAGGTAAATAACCACATTTATATTATTAAACTATGGGGAATGAAGACTGTCAAGGTGAGAGTCAAATACAACAGTCAAGATCAGCAATCTTACAGATTTTAAAAGCATGTTTTAAAAAATACCTTGAGAAATGAATTTTATAATTTAAACTACTATATATGGATTATGAATACTTAACAAAATCTGTAAATTAAATGAGAGACCAAATCAGGATATACAAGTATTTATATTGAAGGCTAGCAAAAATTTTAAAACCTATATGCAAGTTTAGCCTAATTATCACTGTTAAAGCATTAAGAAAAGTTAATTTGACATTTTCAAGCCAAACAGAGGTGACTTCCAATAGGCAAAAATCTTTTAAGTTAAAATTGGAATTCTATTTAGACTAAGGTAACATCTGGTCATTATGTAGTCCATGCATAGATCACAAAAGGAATAATGCACAACCATAGAATAATACAGATTTTTCCCGTTAATCACTCTGCATATACGGCATGATTGTCAATTTAGACTAATTACTCTAACAGCAATATAGAATAAGGAAGGATTCAGGAGGGACAATATAGAAGACTGCGTGAGGACTTAGCACTATAATCTTGACCTAAGGCACTGACCTTGAATATGGTATAGAGGGGACACTTTTGAGACATATTTAGGAGATACAGTTGGTGGTGCTTATTGACTGCATAAAAGGATAGGGATGAGGAAATGGATCGAGTGTGATTGTATATGATGATGGGGGTGTTAACTAAGGGGCATATTTCTATCCTGATGTTTGTCTGGGTGGGCACACAAATATGTACTTCTAAATATCAGTAAGATGTAATATGAAATAAATGAGCCCATCATATACCCTGCCTCATTCAATTTATTTCAATTAGCCAATGGATGGATAACTTGAGATTGGGACTGTCCACCTTTATACATTGACTTGGAGAGTAATAAACTAAAAATCATTCTTAGCTGAGAAGATTTTGGAACAGGGTTTTAAAGATACTCAAGCAGCAATTCTGCAATGGCCTCTTTTCCATGTCTGATGCTTCCAAATTAGAGGGAATCTTTTGTATATTCTTACAGAAGCCCAATACTTAAAGCAAAGTGAAGAAAAAGCCCTAGTGAAATATAATAAAACCATTTTATACTTCAAATAGGTACTAATTTAAAAACTGACCTACAATCAACTTAGAATCAGTCTCTAGACTTGTGAGTGAATGTGCCTGTAGATGGTTTCAGCTGCCGGCCTTCACGTCTTCCTTTCTAAATACTGTGAGGAGGAATGAGCTACTCCTGTTGTATTCTGTTGGAATTTCTGACCCACACAATTCTTAAAATTATTAAGTGACTGTTTCACACCAGCATGTCTTGGGGGTAAACTGTCACTGAGCCATACTAACTGGAACATGACCCGAGGTCAAAAATCATGACTCTACTGTTCAAAACTCTATTTCCCAGTCACTTAAAGAAATTTGAAATCTTTAGTATGGACTATCAATTCCCCAGGAAACTATCTGATTTAATATTCTACCACACATTTTTATTGTCTACTTCTTCTCCAGTGACAGTTTTTATATTACTGGAATATACCACCTTCATTCTTACTTAAGGACTTTTGCGCTAGCTGGTTTCTTTGCCTGAAATGTAACTCCCAAAACATTTTCTTGGCTAGATCCCTCATTTGCTTCATGTGTTTTCTCGAGCACTTCCTCATCAGAGATGTCTTTCTTACCCTAATTAAACTAGTTAGATAGGCAAGGGAAGAATCAATATTCTGTGATTCCTTATTTAGCCTTTTATATATAATTTGTCTCCAATAGTTAGTCCATATAATTACTCAATTATTAGTTCATTGCTCATCTTCTCTACTAGAATATTAGTTATGTGATGGCAGGGACTTCATTTATTTCACAATGTATTCCCAGAGCCTAGAACACAACCTGACCCAGAGTGAGTGCTTTGGAATATTTACAAAATGAATGGACAGACAAATGAATAAATGGATGATGAATCTGCCTGGGGAAGAGATACTCAAAGTTTGTCATCTCTAGTCTATTAGAAGAAGCTCACAAGCTGGAATGAAATTCAAGTTCTACCTTTTAGCAGCTGTATGCTTTTGGATATGCTTCTAAACCTCTCTTACCTCACTTTTCTCATCTGTTAAGATGGACAAATAATAATGTTCCACATACATTATTTCAATGCAAAAGAAAGTATTTAGCAATCTGTTAGCAATACAGTGGGATTTGGACACATGTGATTTTCCTGTCCCAGTTAAATTCATAGCCCATATATCCCAGTTAAACCTGGCTACATCTCAGATGTCTTACCTCTACAACAGCCCTAACTCAAACCCTGGAGTATTGGGAGATGACTAAGGAGAGCATTACAGTTCTTGCCAAAGAGCATGAGTTTTATCCTGAAGCCAAGATGGAGTTGAAGGAGTTTAAACTTTAAATGCTGAAGGATTTTAACACATTTCAAAAAGAAGAAATGATACAGTTAATACAAATATTCCTGATTTTCATTTTGTATTAATTTTCTACACTGGAAATGTTTCTCCTGCAGTCAATAGAGTACTGGTCACATGTAAATATATTTTGCATCAGAAAATGTATACCAATAGAGATACTCATGTAACCATGGTTAAATGTGACAAAGGCAGTGATGTTAAAACTGGAACCACTTTTAGCTACCCTGCTTTGTTGATATTGTGGAATCTTCAAAATAGAAAAATGTATTATACATGAATAAAGGATTTTTGAAATGTAAAACAGAATCTTAAATCATCTTGTCCATCATACTGTCAAGGCAGGTTTTCTTTAACATGCTGTATGATTTGAGGTATATAAATATAAAAGAAAATGTAATATGTTTTATTATTACCACTTTATTATTTGGGGAATAAGATTTAATATGTGTATCATTTGGCTTTTTTTTTTTTTTTTAAGTAAGCTTAACAGCCAACAGGGGGGCTTGAATTCACAACTCTAAGATCAAGAGTCACATGCTCTACCAATTGAGCCAGCCAGGCACCCTTCATTAGTACTTTCATAATTATATAGGCCCAACTTTGATTAAATATTTCCATCAGTTTGTCTTTAATGAATTATTTTTTATATGTTTAGAATATTCATTTTTTTCTAATTTTCTGTACTTTATTTTACATTAATACCATCTGATACAAAACGGGAGTCTTTCCAGTGCAAAATCTAGAAATGTTGGAAGACTGGTGAGATATGATGAGCTTATAGAGAAAATGAGGCCTTGGACCCTTATTTTCATGTTTAAATAATTGAAAAAACAAAAGGTTAGTGTCAAAGCTCAATGATCTAATAGAAGTTAAAACTGTGTACATGAAAAGTGACACTGAAAAGCCAGACATTTTTTTTTACTCTTATTTGCCTTAATTAAACCACTGCCTTTAGCTACGCCTCCAGTAAAAGCCAAAAAGGGACTATGCAGTTGTTCTCTAATATCAGTCATAAAATAATCCATAATTCAGAAAGTTTTGTTCAGAAACACGTTCATGTGATATGATTTTATATATTCTTATTTTCCTATAAATAAAGCTTTTACAAAATATTAAAACTATGCTATATATGCTTAGAATTTTATCATTTAAAACTTTTAGCAATAATTGGGGGCACCTGGGTGGCTCAGTCATTAAGCGTCTGCCTTCGGCTCAGGTCATGATCCCGGGGTCCTGGGATCGAGCCCCACATTGGGCTCCCTGCTCGGCGGGAAGCCTGCTTCTCCCTCTCTCACTCCCCCTGCTTGTGTTCCCTCTCTCGCTGTGCCTCTCTCTGTCAAATAAATAAATAAAATCTTAAAAAAAAAAAACTTTTAGCAATAATTACTAGAATTTGAAAATGAATGTGATAGATATACATGGTAAATGACAAGGACTGAATGCTGTATATTCTTACTAACTAATGTAATAAGTAAAGTTAAATCATATTTCAGTATAGCTAGTATATCATCAGAATAGCTAGCAAAAGGATAGGTAACAAGAGGATTACCTTCAGAAATTCCATTATTTGCAGTCTAGCAAAAGAGCAATGTGGAGGGACTGGCCCTTCTTGGATGTCAAGAAACAGTATGGCTACCAGCAGTGCACATAAATCTTCAAAATGTTAACTTCTATATTTTGAGTGGAAAACATGACATCATTTTGAAAAGAACATGATAATCTTGAATATCCTCCATATCTTGAAAAATATATCTCAGGGTTAACAAGAGACCTGAAAGATACCATATTATCACAGTTGGGTTTAAAGTGAACTTTTGGAATCTTCACTGCTGGTATGAAATAATACTACCGAAAGTTCCATGGAGTCAGGGGTCATACCCTGAAAGCTCAGCACTGAGTTCCAATACTCAGCAGGAGCTCTAATACATATTTTTGAGCAACTGAATGAATGAGTGAACAGATCTGTCCCCAAATAAGAAGGATGAAGTACAAAGCATTCCTGGTAAAGCAAACATTTGTGAAGAACACTGTTTCACTGATATATGAAATTCTGTTCCAGGAAGATCTATGAACAGTTGAAGACCTCCAAAGGGCCATCTTTTTCAGGTGCTTCTTAGACAACTGTAAACAGAAGTAGATGGTACTCACATCTTTGCATTTGGCTCACTGCTCTTGTCACTCTGCAAATTTTCCTTGGATGTCTTTATTCAGCTTTATGGTTTTATCTGTTATTTTTGTATTTAATATTCCCAAACTTATATTTTTATTTCATAATATTGTTCTAAGTCACAGACTCCCTTATATAAATCTGTCTGCTGTAAATATGTAGGCAAAAGTTTATTCACACAAGAGTTCAAATTCTCCATGTCCCAAATGGAAGTTTTTGTGTTACTATTTATATCAGACATTCATATGTATGAATTTAAGATCCTTTTATTTTCACCTGCTTCTAGGTGAGTGACCTGGGTCACTCCTTCCAGCCCTAATGCTGCTGAAAAAATTCTTCTCCCTTCCTCCCTTGGAAGGACTGGCATGAGACGCAGTCATTTATATGACCTCTAAGAGAGTCCAGTTGAGACTGAACCATCAGTCCAATTTATTGCCAAGCAGTATCCAGCTTGCTAACACATCCACATATAAGCCCCACTTCACATTCTTTAAAAAAGTAGTAGCACATGAAGAATCCAGGCTGAGACACCATCAAAATTTGCTTCTCTATTGGTGATAGCTGCTGATGTTATCCACTTTTACCCTGACACTTTATCAAAAATCCTAGGAGTCATTCTTGCCTTCTATTTTTCCTTAATCTGCTTGAAACTCAGTAGCTAAATCTGGCCATTATTCCTTCTAAACAACATGAATCCATCCTCTCCGTTTCTGCCAACACTGACTTATTTCAGATACTAATTTTTTCTTGGATTACTGAAATAGCCTCCTATCTGGTCTCCCTAATTCCAGTTTCATTGTCTTCACTTTTAGATTCCAGTCTATAAGGAGTGATTCAGCTGAACCATCCAAATGCGTATCTTACCATGCTTCTGATTCTTAGCAGCTCCAAGCTTTTTAATACACCAAACCATCATTATCTGACCTAAGCCTACATTTTGAGGCTTATATGTCATTCCTCCTGCCCTGCATTTTATACTCCAGCAACCTAATAATGGCATTTAAAACAAAACAAAACAAATCTCTATCTCTTTATCTAGAATACTTTTCCCCATTCTTTTTCCCTACTCTCACTTCAATCTTACCAAGTTCAGGCATTTCTTCTTTTATAAATTATGCCCACCCTTTCCCAAGCTGAGATAGATGACTCTCCTCCATGCAACCTAAGTTCCATTATACATTTATATAACCTTTAGAAAAGTGACTCGTTTTTGTTTTATTTTTTGTACATCAACACACTGGTAGAATATGATATTCACCCACCAATTTCTCACTATGGCAAGGATTCTCATGGCATGGGAAGCCTCTATCTCTCCCCAATATTTGAAAGGTATTTCAGGCTCTAGAGGGAAACCAGGTATAGTTTTTGATTCTGTTATGCCTGCTATGTGCTAGATTTGGGTGTTTTTCCTCTTTCCACTCCTAGCCTGATCCCTTGAAAATGCACCAGACGATGCTTCGGGAGGGACAGACTGAGCCTGTTTTGTACATCTTTCTATCTCAATACCTAAAAAAGAACAAAACCATCAGTTTAGAGGTCAATAATATTTAATGAATGAAGGAATATTAAAAGGATAAACCTCGGGCACATCTGAGATCAGATCCAGCTGGGGCCAAAAAGTATTCTCAGAAACCTGACTTTTGATTTGTATAGTCCCAGAGTAAGCACACAGGATTCTCTAGGGCTACTATTATATATATCTAGTGAGTAGGCAACAACACTGCCAGAGTCTGCAAAAAAACTTGATAATGGTAATCAAAGTGTTTCTTGAAGCACCTGAAGAGACTGTCTAGCATACCAGGCAGTATCTGTTGTAGCTGAATACCTTCTTTGGAATTGAGGACCAGGGCAGATGTCTTTGGGACTAAGCCCAGCATAGGTGACTATGTGCTACTAAATCATACCCTGTACCTACATTAAGTGACTTTCACTGTGTCTGTTGACATCTTTCCATTAATCCCAGTCACTTTCATGGCAAACAAGAAAATATTTGTATCATTGTAATTGCCACTTTTATTATAATTGTTCATCAATGTGTTTCCCCTCCTAATATGCTATAAATTTCTTAATGACAGTAACTCTTATTTATTTCAACACCCACAGCACAGAAGAAGTTAAAAATAATGTAAAATTGAGGAATAAATGCGTAGGTTTGGAGAAGTGGCAAGACACAAGCTGGAGGAATACAACTGAATCAGATAAGTAAAAACACACAAGGCTAAAAAGAAACATACTGGCACTTTAGGTAGGATAAAAATTAGCAGTCTGTATTAGTTTGTATAATCTTCACTGCTGTAACAAATAGACCACCAAATTTCAGTGGCCTACCAAAATCATTTTTGCTCACTTAGCAGTCTAATGCTGGTGTTCCTATTCAGTGGATTGAGGGGCAGGACTTTTGCATGTGGTGATTGAGGATCTTAGGATCCTTCCATCCTGTGACTCTGCCATTAGGTAGGATCTCAGAGTCCTCTGCATCTAGCCAGAAAGTGAGGGAAGAACAGGGGAGAGAGAAAGGGCAAAAGAATCACATATCTCTCCTATGTTGGGTCATAAGTGACATAATTCATTTCTCATCATATCCCATTGGTGAGAACTAGTTCTGTGGTACCACCTATAGAAGAGATTGAAAACTTTTTCTGTGAAGAGCCAGCTAATAATATTTTAAGCTTTATGGGCCATATACTTCAGTCACAACTATTCAACTTTGTGGTTACAGGCCTGAAAGAAGCCATAGAAAATACACAAATGACCGGGTGTGGCTAGGTTCTAGTAAAACTTTATTTAGAACACTGAAATTTGAATTTCATTTAATTTGTGTCACAAAATATTATTCTTTTAAAGAAATTTTCCTACTGCTTAAAAATGTAAAAAATATCTGTTCCTGTGCCTTGCAAGGTAGTGGGCTGAATTTAGCCTATGCCTACAGTTTCCTGACCTCTGACCTAGATGCAAGGTGGCTGGAAAAGGAGGTCCCTCTCTTGGCTGTTGCCTTTAGTAAAAGCTCTATATTACTTTGTTGACAGCTAGCTGTGTCTCTTCTTAGGCTGCTCCTCTGACTACTACATATCCATGTATGCCCTTCGCTCTTGTATGGAATATAACCAGCCCCTTCCCAAAAGACAGAGCACACAATCTCATCTAGTCACTGCATCCAACTCGAAGTCAATGATTTTGGGGTGATGTCCAGTCCTTACTATGGGATCTGGCTGTGGCTTCTTGAAGGTCTAGAGAGCTACAAATGCAAATGTAATTCCCACCCTTAATAATAATATAAACATATAAATAAAAATAACATAAACAGATGGAATAGGAACAGGATAATTGCACAAAATGCCCATTCAGAGAGTGAAGAATGGGAATGCACAGCAGTGACAAAAAGCAGCTAAGTCATCAATTGTGACACCTTCTGCCTTGGTACTATAGAGAGTTCCTTGATTAGACAGACTTTCTTGGAAAACAACGTCTCCGTTCATTGTGTCTGCCCCACCTCTCTGGTTTTATTTGAAATGGGCTTTGAGCAGTATATGTGCTCCTTAAGGAAGGCAGAGCTTTCACACGGTGCTTCATGCTGCTATAAATTTGGGGAACCAAGAGGTATTTTATAGTTATAGGGTTTTGTTTGTTTTTTTTAAATCCAGGCTTGTGGTTTCCTTGGCAATATATTTCCATTAAAATTTAGGAAGCGCTGATCTATTTGCATTTAGTATGTTTCATGTTTTTAACAGCATGCAATGTTCTTTCCTTGTCAAAGTTCTCAAGCTGCCTTTACTTTTTGTTGTTTCTCTTCTCATCTTATACCAGTATGTCGCAGCATAATGACAGCCACCTTGAGGTCATCTGAGCACGTGGTTGGAGGAGATAGAGCATCTTTTCAATTTATCTTTGCTGTATGGCTTCGTTCTTATATTTTGCTGATATGTCTTAATGAGCCTGTGCTTCTCTCAGTATTATATACTCTTAATTATTTTGGGGGAGAGGTTCTAGAAACAGTAAGCTTTTCTAAACTTTAGAAGCTTCAATCAGGTTAAATCTTTCAAGCCCTCCTCAGCCAATAAGACAACTGATGCACTTCCTAAAATTCATATGCCATAAATCAAATACTTTCCTTCAGCTCACATCTCATCGATGAGGACTAGCTCAACAGTCCTACCTAGATGCAAAGGGGATGAAGGGGATTGAGCAAGTTTGTTCTTGGCTGTGCAACTGTTTCTATAGGGCAATTCTACATTATGGAGGGAGTGCATAAACTGTTCTGTTGCAAAGCTAGTAGAGAATTTAACTTTTATTCTGAAAGCAATGGCAAGCATTTGGAAGGTGGCCATCCATTAATACCCAAAGCAGAGATTGAGAATAAAATATGTCTGAAGCATAGTGCAGTATATAGAAGCCTCAGGGCACTGAGGTCTCACCTTATCAGTCTCACCACAGTTTTGAACATATGAGATAGTTTTTGTGAACCATCATTAATCATGAACACTATCATGAATGCTATTATTCCCAAATGAAAGTTTCTGCTTTTCGTAATAACCAAATGTGTTATATATTACCAGAACCTCAAATAGTAGCATCTGAAAAAGATTCATATTAAACTCTAACAGATACAATTACATTTCTATAAGTAAAACCCAACTACATACATTTCATTGCAAAACTAAAAATACTTTCTTTTTCCTGAATGTTTCATTTTCCAAGTATTAAAATAGACTTTAAAATATAAATATTGATATCTTTCAATTGTCAAGGAAAGTAGGCAACACACAAAGATGTGAATGAGACAGGAATAGAACCCTGGAAAGTTTCTACAGTGCAGGGAAATGAAAATATATTTTAGTTTAAAAAACTTACGCCAAATAAAAAAGTTAAATTTGAATAGAAATAAACCCCATTTATAGTGTAACAAAACCTGTGAATTCCATATTTGTACTTTGCTCTTAAGTGTCTTTGTGTTTTTTATTTATCTTAGTGTATTCTTTTGTTCATTTTGTACTGGGGAAAAATAAACTAGATACTTCTTTAAAAAAATGAGGGTAGCACATTTGACTTCTCATGGAAAACATTATTCTTCTTAGATGACTATTCTCCTAGTTGATGGGGAATGTGGTCAAATAAACATATGTAAAGATGGCTAATTATAGTAGTTACCAAAATGGAAGCACTTCCTATATCATTGTGTTAAGTGCATTGTTTATACACAATTTCATTCAATCCTCATGCCAGCTCTATGATACCAATATTATTGTCCTTATATTACAGGTAATAAAACTGAAGCACAGAGAGGTTAAATAATTATGCCAAGGTTATACTGAGAATAAGAAGTAGAGCTGAACTTTGAAACTTGGTATTTTTGACGAATTCCTCTGCCATAAAAATATTCCAGCTTAACTCAAACCCACTTCCAAAAACCCAGCAGTTAAGCTCTCTAGTTCTTGTCTGTGTAATAGAGCAGAGCAATCCTTTTGTAGTTGAAGCATATTAACCATATTTTGTAATCAACTCTGTGTAATAAGAAAAAATATTTTAAATTACTTTTAGGAGAAGAATTGCCTTTAGTTTGTGAAATACTATTGTAGAACATTTAATTGTGAAAATACAGGCCCCAGGGTATGGTTCAGAAGATAAAAAAGAGGGAAAAAAAAGCAGTATTATGAAAGTTAACTGCTCTTTTTAATATGATAGGAAAAAAATTACACTGAATTTTTAGAGAGTGAGCGGTTAGGGGTTCCTAGAATAATGAGATAGGACAGATTCTAGTGAGGACACATAACTTCTAATAGGTTGAGACTGAGGCCAAGAGCAGATCTTTAAGAAATACCTGATGTGGGAATGGTCAAGGGATGTTTAAGACCAAGGATGAGTAATATTCAATGTTTCATATTCTTGTATTGTTATGCTATTCTCTGAAATACCTGACCCCTTTTTCCTGACTCCCAATGGTCAAATTTTGGAAAAATTAGGAAAAAGGACTATGTTAATCTTTTATTTGTGGAAGAACAAATGATAAACAACAATTACAATGACAACAACAGCTAGCTAGTAATAATAAAGTGTGTAGTAGGCATTTGACACCATTAAGAGAAGTTTTTAAATATATATTAAGTTATGAACCTCTTACAACAGCAACACTCCGTGGCTAGTATTATTATCACCATTTATAAATGAAGGACGAATTAAGTCACAGAGATAGTAAGTGGCACAACCACCATTCAATGCGTGGTTGCAGAGTTACTGTTCTTCCCTTTCTACTTGATTGCTCCGAGCTTTAGAATCAGAGTGTAAGTAACATCAAGGTATCATTTCACTTGAAAAATATAAGTAAAAAGAGTTTTAAAAAAGCTATCCATTTAAACACAGGTTCCCTCATGATTATGGGGAAGACAGAAGTGACACATACATTGGATTCAAGTCATTTTCAGATACATCAGGAAATTAGAATTCCATAAAACTGGTCATTCTATTGCTAATATTTGAGGCGTGGCCAAATAATACATGTTATGTCCACAGACATGTAATTAATTACCTTAGATGTATGTAAAGCTTAGATTGTTGAAGATGTCAATTATGCATTTATTAGTTTTATTCTACTGTATCTTTAGACACAACTACTTGGGGAATTTATGTGTCTATTCTTTTTGCCCACATTTATTAATAAGTAAACTCTACCCATATAGATTAGGGACATCTTGTCATACCCAAATCATAAGAATCCTGATGTATGTAATTAAGTCCACTATGGAATTCTAGAGAAGAAAATATTTTGAAATATTATGAAGTAGATTTAAGATATCAAAAATTTCAAAAAATACAATTTGATAAAAATGTTCAGGTGTATTTAGATATAATAACTATGCATTTTCTAAATTTTATTTATGATTAAGACTGTTAGGATTAATTAGTTTGGATTTGAAGAGTTCAGAAATAAAAAAGACCTATTTCCAAGTGTGTGTGTGTGTGTGTGTGCATGTAATATATTTTTTATCCTAAATTTCCAAGACAAATACAAATTAAAAGCAAAAACAAACAAAAATGTCTGCCATACAGGAATCAAATCAAAGCTGTCTGAGAAGATACATATATTTTTCAAGTATATAAGTATATCATCTCTACATTTTCCTTCATGTAGAACTGTAGAATTTGATTAAAATATAGCTAAAACATCTTCCCAGCATGACTTTACGAAGCAAAGTTTCCACTATACCCTTAAATTTCAAATATGAATGGATTAAAATACTTGACATGGTTGATCCCATCATCTTTTAATAATTTAATATATCTTCAATGTAAATCTACATATTTAAAAATTTTATTTATTTATTTGAGAGAGAGGTGAGAGGGAGAGAGAGAGAGCGAGCATGAGTGGGAGTAAGGGCAGAGGGAGAGGGACAAGCAGACTTCTTGCTGAGCAGGGAGCCCGATGTGAGGCTCGAGCCCAGGACGCCGGGATCATGACCCAAGCAGAAGGCAGACGTGTAACCGACTGAGCCACCCAGGCACCTCTAATTTAATTTAATTTAATTTAAATAGGCACCCCTATTTAAAGATTAATAAATGGTGTTGGGAAAACGAGATATCCACATGCAAAAGAATGAAATTGGACTCTTATCTGATGCTATAAATAAAAATCAATTTAAAATGGATTAAAAACTTAAATGGAAGACTTGAAACTATAAAACTCCTAGAAGAAAACATAGGGGCAATTTTCTGAAATTGGCCATGCCAATGATTTTTTTGGATGACAAGGAACCTCAGGCAAAAAAAGCAAAAAATACAAAAATGGGACTACATTAAAAAAAAAAAAAAGCTTTTGCATAGCAAAGGAAATCATCAACAAAATGAAAATGCAACCTATGGACTGGTAGAAAATATCTATAAACCATATATCTAATAAGGGGTTAATATCCAAAATTTATAAGAAACTCATTTGACTCAATAGCAAAAAGACAAACAATCCAATTTAAAAACGGCCAAAAGAATAGACTTTTTCCAAAGAAGATATACAAATGGCCATTGGGAATCAGGAGCTCATGGCAGAAATATGAAAAGAAGCTCAACATGAGTAATCATCAGAAAAACACAAATTTCAACCACAATGAGATATCACTTCATACATGTTAGGATGGCTAAGAAAGAAAGAAAAGAAAAGAAAAAAAAAAGAAAAGAGGGGAAGGAAGGAAGGGAAAAAGAGAAAGAAAGAAAGAAAGAAAGAAAGAAAGAAAGAAAGAAAGAAAGA